>NW_027331416.1:52316-232712 GCF_022965805.1 Primulina eburnea | reverse complement strand
ATTGTTATTAGAGAAGCGGGTAGTTGCATGCATGTCTAGGACTATTGTTTATGCTCACGATGTTAAATTAGTGAGTTACTTTGGAAGCATTTTATGGTCTAAACCGAACAAAATTATTGTTTATACACCTTGTCATCCTCAAACGGATGGACAAAACTGAAGTTGTTCATAGAACTTTGGAAACACTTTTGCGTTTCTAGTCGTAAAAAGAACTTGGATTGACATTTTTAGGACTTTATTTTGGGGTTGCCTCAGTACTAAGAATGGGGAGGGATCTTTTTTGTTGTTGTGGATAGATTTCTAGATGCACATTATAGATTGTCATAAAAACCGATGAGCTTCAAACATTGCGCGATGTTTTCTTTATAAAAAGGCGTTAGGTTGCATGGAATGCCTACGGACTAGTGCTCTGGTCGCGTGTTTAATTCTGAGTTACTTTTGGAGGACTTTATGGCTAAAACTTACACAAATTGTTGTTTTCTATACTTGTCATCCTCCAAAGGGATGGACAACTGAAGTGTCAAAGAACTTTGGGAACACTTTTGCGGCGATTCTAAAAAGCAACGGGATTGACATTTTCTAGGACTCTATTTTGGGGTTGCCTAGGACTAAGAAAGGGAGGAATTCTATTTTGTTGTTGGGATAGATTCTCTTAGTTGGCACATTGTATAGCTTGTCATAAAACCGATGATGCTTAAAACATTGCGGATGTTCTTTAGAGAAGTCGTTAGGTTGCAAGGCTTGCCTAGGACTATTGTTTTCTGGTCGCGATTGTTAAATTCTTGTGTTACTTTGGAAGCTTTATGGGCTAAATTTGGCACAAAATTGTTGTTTTCTACTACTTTCACCTCAAACAGATGGACCAGATGAAGTTGTCAATAGAACTTTGGGAACACTTGCGTGCTATTCTATAAAAAGAAACTGGAATGGAATTTCAATGAGTTTATTTTGGGGTTGCCTAGGACTAAGAAGGTAGGGATTCTATTTGTTAGGTTGTGGATAGATTTCAAATATAAACACATTTTAAAGTTGTCATGTAAAACCGATGATGCTTCAAACATGGCGGATTTGGACCTTAGGGAGTCGGTAGAGCTGCCATGCATGCCTAGGACTATGGTTTTGGTCGCGATGTTAAATTGTGGAGTTACTTTTGGAAGACTTTATGGGTAAACTGGCCACAAAATTGTTGTTTTATACAATTTGTCATCCTCAAACGGATGGACAAACTGAAGTTGTCAATAGAAACTTTGGAACACTTTGCGTGATATTCTAAAAAGAACTTGGATTGACATTTCTAGGGACATGTATGTTGGGGGCCTAGGACTAAGAGGGTAGGGATTTCTTTTTTTGTTGTTGTGGATATATCCTATAAGATGGCACATTTATAGCTTGTCAAAAAAAAGATGATTCAAACATTGCGGATTGTCTTTAGAGAAGTCGTTAGGGTTGATGGCATGCCTAGGACTATTGTTTCTGGCGCGATGTTAAATATGCTTTAGTTACTTTTGGAAGACTTTATGGGAAAACCTGGCACAAAATTGTTGTTTTCTTCTATTGTCATCCTCAAACGGATGGCAAACTGAAGTTGTCAATAAAAACTTTGGGAACCACTTTTGCGTGCTATTCTTAAAAAGACCTTGGATTGACATTTTATATGATTTTATTTTGGGGTTGCCTATGACTAAGAAGGGAGGGATTCTTTTTGTTGTTGTGGGATAGATTATCTAAAGATGGCAAACATGTTCTAGCTTGTCATAAAACCGATGATGCTTCAAACATTGCGGAGTTGTTCTTATAGAATCGTTAGGTTGCATGGCATGTCTAGGACCATTGTTTCTGGTCACGATGTTAAATTCTGAGTTACTTTTGGAGATTTATGGCTTAACCTGAACAAAATTATTGTTTTTACTACTGTCATCCTCAAAAAGGGGACAAACTGAAGTTGTCAATAGAACTTGGAACACATTTGCGTGCTATTCTTAAAAAGAACGTGAATTTGACATTTCTATGCGACTTTATTTTGGGGTGCTAGGACTAAGAAGGGAGGAATTCATTTTTGTTGGTGTGGATAGATTCGCTTAGTTTGTCACATTTTATAGGCTTGTCATAAAATCGATGATGCTTAAACATTTGCGGATTTGGTTCTTAGAGAAGTCGTTAGTTGCATGGCATGCTAGGACTATGGTTTCTGGTCACGCGATGTTAACTCTTGTGTTACTTTTGGAATAATGTTATGGGCTAAACATGGACACAAATTGTTGTTTTTTACTACTGGTCATCCTCAAACGGATGGACAAACTAAGTTGGTAAATAGTAAACTTTGGGAAACACTTTTGCGGGCTATTCTTAAAAACAAAGGGAAACTTGGATTGAAGTTATATTGAATTTATTTGGGTGCTAGGACTAAGCAGGGGAGGGATTCTATTTTTTGTTGTTGTGGGATAGATTCTCTAAGATGTCACATTTATAGATTGTAAAACCGATGATGCTCAAACATTGCGGGATTTTTCTTGAGAGAAGTCGTTGGTTGCATGGCATGCCTAGGATATTGTGTCTTGTCGCGATGTTAAATTCTTGAGTTACTTTGGAGGACTTTATGGCTAAACTTGACACAAAAATTGTGTTTTCTACGACTTGTCATCCTCAACGGATGGACAAACTGAAGTTGTACATAGAACTTGGGAACAATTTTGCGTGCTATTCTTAAAAAGAACTGGATTGACATTTCTATGGACTTTATTTTGGGGTTGCCTAGGACTAAGAAGGGTAGGGATTCTGTTTTGTTGTTGTGGAGAGGATCTCTAAGATGGACAATTTTATAGCTGTATAAAACCAATGATGCTTCAACATTCAAGATTTGTTCTTTAGAGAAGTGTTAGGTTTGCATGAATGCTAGGACTAATTGTTTATGGTCGCGTGTTAAATTCTTTAGTTACTTTTGGAAGACTTTAGGGCTAAACTTGCACAAAATTGTTGTTTTCTACACTTGTATCCTTTCAACGGATGGACACACTGAGTTGTCAATAAAACCTTTGGTAACACTTTGAGTGAGATTCTAAAAGAACTTGGATTGACATTTCTATGGCTTTATTTTGGGTTGCCTAGGACTAAGAAGGGGGGGATTCTATTTTTGTTGTTGGGATAGATTATCTAAGATGCCCAATTTTCTCAGCTTGTCATCAAACCGATGATTCTTCAAAAAATTGCGGATTTGTTCTTTAGAAAGTCGTTAGGTGCATGGCATGTCTAGGGAACATTGTTTCTTGGTCACGAGGTTACTTCTTGGTTACTTTGAAGAATTTATGGATAAAACCTGACACAAAATTATTGTTGTCTACTCTTGTCATCCTCAAAAGGATGACAAACTGAAGTTTGTCAATAGAACTTTGGAAAACCACTTTGCGTGCTATTCTTAAAAAGATTGGATGAACATGTCTATGGACTTTATTTGGGGGTTGCCTATGGATAAGAAGGGGAGCGAGTGTGGTCTATTTTTGTTGTTATGGATAGTTATCTAAGATGGCACATTTTGCTTGTCATAAAACCGATGATCTTCAAACATTGCGGATTTGTTATGAGAGAAGTAAAAAAAAAAAAAAAAAAAAAAAAAAAAAAACAGCACAAAAAAAAAAAAAAAAAAAAACAACTCGTTAGGTTGCATGGCATGTCTAGGACTATGGTTTTGGTCACGATGTTAAATGCTTGAGTTACTTTTGGAAGAATTTATGGGCTAAAACCTGACACAAAAATTGTTTTCTACTTACTTGTCATCCTCAAACGATGGACAACTGAAGTTGTCAATAGAACTTTGGAAACACTTTTGCGTTCTATTCTTAAAAAGAACTTGGTTGCTTTCGATGGACTTATTTTAGGGTTTGCCTCGGCTTAAGAAGGGAGGGATTCTATGTTTTTTGTGTGGCTAGATTCTCTAATGATGGCCCACATTTTATGATTGTCATAAACCGATGATGCTTCAAACATTGCGGATTTGTTATTTAAAGAAGGCGTTAGTGCATGGCATGTCTAGGACGATTGTTTATGGTCGATGTTAAATTCTGAGTTACTTTTGGAAGCAATTTATGGGCTAAACATGACACAAAATTGTTTCTACTACTTGTATCCTCAAACGGTGACAAACTAAGTTGTCATAGAAACTTTGGAAACACTTTGCGTTCTATTCTTAAAAAGAATTGGATGGACATGCTATGGACTTTATTTGGGGTGCCCAGGACTAAGAAGGGGAGGGATTATATTTTTGTTGTTCGTGGATAGATTCTCTAAGATGGCACATTTATAGATTGTCATAAAACCGATTGATGCTTCAAACATGCAGATTTTTTCTTAGAAAAGTCTTTAGGTTGCAGGGCATGCCTAGGACTATTGTTTCTGGTAGCGATGTTAAATTCTTGAGGTACTTTTGGAGGACTTTATGGGCTAAAATTGCACAAAATTGTTGTTTCTACGACTTGTCCTCCTCAAACGGATGGACAAACTGAAGTTGCCAATAGAACTTGGGAACACTTTTGCGTGATATCGTAAACCGAAACTTGGATTGACATTTCTATGGACTTTTATTTGGGGTGCCTATGACTAAGAAGGTGGAGGGATCTATTTTTGTGTGTGGATTAGAGTATCTAAGATGGCACATTTTCTAGATTGTCATAAAACCGATGATGCTTCAAACTGTTAGAGTGGTGCCCGTCGAGCCAAGTGTGGCCGAGGGTTCACAATGAAAATCTATGAATAAGCAGTATTTATTTTAATAATATTTGCAAATTGTATTTTGGCAAATCTTTATCTGTATACCCATGCTAGCTGCATAGATAAAGCCCTGAATATACAAAAGTAGAAAGAATATGAGGATGCTCATATGATGAGTATCATTGGAAACTCATATTTGTAATACTGTAATTCTAAAACGTTCCTAGTAGATTCCGCGCACTAAGAAGGATATAGGCCGCTACGAGTTAGAGGACTAGTATCTGCGCTGTGAGTACATGTTCATTGTAGGGACATGTGATGTCCTGAACATGCAGATAGGTGGACCCTTGTAGAGTGCACGATACAACCCTCCATAAAGGACTTTCCAAGTGGTTCTCATTCGAGTGGAAAAGTCCTGGTTATGGTTGTACAGAATTGTCCTTATGACCCGGGACACCATGCGGACTCTCTGTGCTAGAATTACACTTTGAATTGTTTACGACTCTCATGGGGTAATCAGGTGGCAAGGTGGGTGTTATGTCGAAAAACAAATAGTAGTCGATGCATTGTAGGGGATTCACACCGCTTACCTTCGGGTATGGATACTCCTAGGTGAATCATGTGTATGTAGGTTGAAACTCTTGGCCAGAGTATGGTTGTAATTATGAAAGGTGTTCATAGATTACACCATCGATGCAACTACGACATGGACAAATAGTATCGATTCATTGACAACTCTCGATAAACCAATGGTGTCGAATCGATCGTGATATATGAGGTTGACGGGACCGTAATGTAGCTAACCATAATTGAATGGTTCTTGCAGGCACTTCAGGTGATACCTAGGGAATCACGTAAGCGATGTGCTAGGCGTTTAACGTGTTGGTTGCGGTACTATCAGGACTGAGTTCTGAGTTCTTACTATAAAGGAGGTGATAAGTAAGAATGGGAAAGGCAATTGGGGTATGACTCGAATAAGGACAGTTTAGTCCGAATCACATGGAGATGTGAACCAACGGCTAGTTGTATCAGTGACCCATTGAGGGCCACACAAGTACGAGCTTTGTAAATCCCGATGAGAAGTAACAATAGTTCAATTGTGAAAGGCTTATGAAAGGAGTTGATAAGAGTAAAGGAAAATTAGAAGTAGACTTCTATAAAGGAGAAAATAGTTCAAGGTGTGAGAACGGCTTAAAATGGGTTTCTAAGTGTAAAGAAAAATGAAGTATTGGACTTCTTGAGAGAAATAAATTTTAATTCATGGTAAGTGTTCTAAGAGAAAATTTGGCCAAGTGACTATGTTTTTGAAAATTGTGATTTTCATAAACATTATATGGACTAAATTAAATTAATTAAGTGTTGAATTAATTAAACACTAGGGGCCTAGTAGAGCCCAAAATAATTACAATTAATTCAGTGTGGATTAATTACATAATATTGAGTCTTGAGAGATCACTTAAATAATATTTAACTAGTGGGACTTGGGTAAATTCAAGTAATGTTTAATACTAGTCTCAAATATTTGGATAATTAAAGTTAGTCCAAGTTTTTTTTGATTAAAAACTATATTATATGCATGCATGGGAGTGAAGAATGGGGAATAATTTTGATTAAAATAATGGTGGCATTGCAAATTTTTGTATTCAACTTTTTTGCCAACCCAAGAGAACTCTTCCCTCCTCCATTCCAAGCAATATGGCAGAACCTCTCTTGCAATTCTCTCCAAGATTTTTCTCAGTTTGTCTTCACATTGTTAAGAATAAAATACTTCGCTTTGTAAATCTGTCTTGTGTTTCTAGTGCAAAACAAGAAGGGATTTACCTAGTTAGTGGGGGCTTGATTTGAAGGAAGAAATAAAGAAAAGAGGAGCTTGTAGATTTCTTTCCTGCCATTCAAAGCAGCCAAGTTGTTGACAAACTTGGTTGGGTGCCATCATCAATCTCTTGAGATTGATAGGTAAACGATTTTCTAACACCATGAAGTGGTCAGTATGTGGTTTGTATTGTTGCACAAAGAATGGGGTGGCCGAATTTTCTTCATAAAATTCGATTTTTGTGCTTCCGTGCGTTTCGACCACCGAACGGTCCGCTTTCAAGTGGTATCGAGCTATGGTTACATTTTTTGTAGCAAATTCAATATCTATTATGTGAGATCGATTTCTCACGACATGAGTGTATTTGCACAACAAATTCAAGGGCCACATTTGGGGATTTTTTCGGCAGCTTGTGACTGCCCAATTTCGGGCAGCCAAGCTGCCCGAAGGGCTGCCGAACCGGGCAGGCAAGGCAGCAATAGGGGTGCAAGCAACGACCCCTCCTTGCTAATAAAAAAAAATTTTTTTTTAAGTTGGCCCGAATCCGGCGACGGAGCTCCGGGACGGCCGATGCGGTAGGAGTTTCCAAAGTGTTTTGGAATATCAAAGGTCATGGGCCTTGCGTTGTTGGGCCATTGGAGGCTAAACATGTTTGTGAATTGTAAATGGGCGAAAACTGTTTTTGCGTGAAAAATAAGTTTTTTGGGCCCATAGTTTACAATTACACAAAGTTGCCAACTTTTTCTAATAAAAATAAATAATTGAAGTTGGACTTTAATTATTATAGTAAATTGTGATTTATAAGAAATCAGTATAAATAAATTAATGGAAAGGAGACAAAGGTGTTGTATACTTTGTTAATTTAGTTTATAATCGTGGCGGTTAGTGAGTGGATCAAGTATATAATATTGGGATCAATTAATTATAGTGATAATTAATTGATGGTGTAGGATATGTGATATTAGGCCAGAAGGATGATTCAAAGCCCAAGGCCCAATTTGCTAGGTGTATGTAGGATATTTGTTTGAATGATTGTAATAAATTAATCAATTTATCAAGTGGGCTTGGTTATGGCCCGTTCCCACCCCATGAGAGGTACCCGATGTGCCATGGATATTTATTTGTAAATATTAGAATAGGGGAAGCTCAAGATGGAAGATGGTGGCCTTTGTTGATTATGAGATCGAAGGAATGTAATATTGGATGCTAATGTAATAGTATAGTTGCATTGCATCACGTGCATTTACCTAGGATTGGACTAGGCCCGTGTTGGCTCACAAGGGGACATAGTACTTTGGGGCGATTGATAATCTTGTTGATTGTTTACTGTTTATAATATTGCATGATATGTTAGAAATAATTGAGTATGTGCGTTATTATGATAATAACAAAGTTGCATGAATCCGGCAACAAATACGATCAACATGGCGGTTTTTAAAAAAAATTTAATGATGAGACCTTTCAAAAATTAAAAACCTCATTTGAATAGATTCAACAAAAAAGATTAATATCAAAGCCCGACAAGGGGGAATTATAAATTTCGAGTTATAAGTTCCTGTCTTCCATCGACAATGGGTGCATGATGAACGATACCCGTTACTCGGGGCCGGCTCATATTTGGGGCCCCTGGATGCCGGAAACTGTGACATACATGACATGGTGATGTGAACTACGTGGAACTCCCATGATTTCGGCTAATATTTATTGAGGGAAATCAGGGCGACCGTCCATTAAGGTTCACATCAGGGGTTAGGCTTGAACGTAAAGATGAACGACGTCAATTATGGGCCTAATCAAACGTGAGACAAAGTTACGTAGAGGGTTGCATTGTGATGCAATTGGAAACTACTTTAGGAATGTGATTGGCTGATATTATTAGTGATCACAATTCGCTAATTGGACCTTACGTAACCTACTGAGGAAAGAGTTTCCCGTTTTCACTAAGAGGGTAGTTGAAAGATGTCAAAACAGTGGAGTAAATATTTATAAAAGTTAAAGTTCCTATTTATATCTACCAAATATTTAAAAAGTCATCACACATTTATTGTTTTTACTTTTCGTACAAATCGACAATGTCTGCGATGGCAATTCGTATCTATAATACTCGACAACACATATTAACTGTACCTAATTACCTCACTGGCTAAGCAATTTGAAAATAGTCTAAATTCGGAAAGGGTAAACATATACACTAACGCAGTGCCCCTTGAGGCTCGACTGACTGCAATCCTGAGGAATGAAGGCTTACAAGGAAGTGTGACCATGACTTGATACCCAGGTGTTATATGCGGACTTCTCTGCATGATGAGCTACAGAGGCGTGTTGAGGGTGCAAGAGGCTGCTGACATTCATTGCTCTCAAAGGCTCTTGGAGAAGCAAACGCGTCCTCTTAGGCAAGCTTACGTCAAGGAGCTGATCACTTTGCGCATGCGAAGGGGAACATCGGTCCTGAGCAGGGCATAAAGGTGATCGGGCTAGTGGACGCTCGTTGGCATGGATCATGATCCTGCCTCGAGTTGACCACCGACATGTTGAGTTACGCTGCCTGCTCTTGATCCTTTGGTGGTGAACTTCAACTGAACAAGATGGAAACGACCTTGAGGAGTTGGTGAACATGCTTTTACGTTTGAATCCACCATCAAGAAAGAGAAGTTGGCTTTATGGGGTTCTCATCTGGTAAGAAGATTATCCACATGGGAAGGGAAAAGAAGGTTCTTTCCAACGTCCCGAGAGGAAACGTGCCCTTGGTTGAGGCAATATCCGAACCCTGTTGAGGCAGCCAGACCAGTTAAGGTGACAAGACTAATGATGTATGTACCTCAAGAAGCCTTGGACATTGGAGGCGTAATTGCAAGAATATCTTGCCCAGAAGTGTTATGGAAAAGGTATGTTCTACATTTAAGTAACATTTTAATTAACTCTACTTCTTGGGTATTAGAACCGGTGTGACTCACCTCTCTGTAATGGTTACAGGTGATGGGAGAAGTAGGAAGCCTAAGGAAGGTGTTGACAGTCTTGAGGATGGGCAATGGAGCAAGAGTTGCTGCCAAGGCTATTAAGATGTTTACTTATTGTTGAACAATGACTTTAAGTTAATTTTAAGAGTGTGTTGTTTGTACCTGTGGATGTAAAAACATTGTTTCCATTTCTATTGTGATAAAAATGGATATCTTGTTATTTGCAAAGGTGTTGCCAACATTTACAAGAATGAATGGTTAATTGGTATTGCGAACTTGAAAAACATCTCATAAATTAAAAGTAAAAGATATTCTACTAAATGTCCATTCAAAGGCAGATTACCATATGAGATATGGATGGAGTAAGCCTCCCAATATTCTTATCTTGAATTATGGGGGAGCCGCTTATGTGAAGGAGTAGTGGGAGATTAAGTTGGATTGTTGATCCATTTTTATTACTTTGTGGATATCCAAGGGGATAAGTTGGATATCATTTCTATCTCCCCAAGAAACAAATGTTTGTTTCTAGATGCAACCTTTTGGAAAGGATTCTATTGGATAAAAAAAAAAAAAAAAAGGAGATGATAGGAACTCGAAGAGGTTCGAGAGAAACCCACAATTATAGAACCCAACCCGATGAGCCAAGAGAGGAGATACAGCTCCTAGCAGATCGAGGAAAGTATCGAGACCACATATGAGGTATGGTCAGCTTCTTGAAGAAGGGCCATGATGAGCCTAACAATGGGATGTGAATCCATGGACCTTCAAGAAGCGTTATCTGATGCCCAATTCATCCACGGACTTGAAGAAATGGAATCTGAGATGGAATTTCATTGCCAATTCGAACCCAAGTGAGGATCTTGTGATACCACTGTGGGGAAACTGTTCCCATAGGGACTTGGGGCGTAGGGAAGGTATTACTTTCAAGGGACGATTGGTGGCAAAAGGATGTACTCAAAGACAAGGAGTTGAATTGTGAGGAACCTTTTCACAGTCGTAATGTTCAAGTCCATAAGGATTTGCTAGCCATAGCTTGCATGGTATACTATGAGATAGGAGATGGATGTTAAGACAGTCTTTTAATGGGATTTAAGAAAGTGATTTACATGTCTCAACATGAAGGGTTTAATCTATGGGAAGGAGCATATGGTATGTAAACTTCAGAGATCTATTTATGATCTAAAGCAGCAATCAAGGAGTTTCGAAACCTTAGATCGATAGTACAATAAAAGAGTTTGATTTACTAAGAATCTGAGGGACCCTCTGGTATAAGGAAGGTAAGTGGGACGTGTTTCTTGTGGAAATTACTGGTTGTATATGTTGATGAATTCTTTTTTTGGTATTTTTTTTTTTTTTGTTTTTTTTTTTTTTTATACTCATGGGGAATGAGTAGGAATGTGCAATCAGCGGAGATATGTTAGCGAGTAAGTTCTCGATGCAGGACTTGGGTGAAGCATCTTTTGTATGGAGATACATAGCTATGAGATAGATCGAAAAAGATGGCTTGGTCTCACCGTCCACATACATGATACCATCGTGAAGCGGTTCTGATGGATGCGTCCTTGATGAGGACATCTACCCAAGTTATGGCGTGTCCCTATCCAAGTCTGTATCCTGAGACGATGCAGGATAGTGACGATGAACGCATGCCGTATGCTCGGCAATTGGTAACATCATGTAGGGGATGATATTTACAAGTCTGACTGGCGTTTTCACTATGTGTAGTGAAAAGAATCAATCGAAACCCCGGGGGAGTTCCACAACTAGAAAGCTGTGAAAGACATCCTCAAGTTGTGAGAAGGACCAATAAGTTGTCTTGGGTCTATGGGGTAGAGAACTGGAAATTGGAAGGCTATACGACTCTAGCTGCCAAAGGCGATATCGAAACTCGAAGTCAACCTCTAAGTTTCGTCTCATGCTCAACGGTGGCTGTCTCTTGGAAGAGTTCAAGCAAGACCATATACGGATTTCCAGCAACAAGGCCGAATACATGACTGCATTCGATGAAAGAAGAGAGGTGTTTGGATAAGGAATTTCGTCCAAGAGTTGGACGTCATTCCTATGGATTGCTCTATCCCGTGTGTTGTGTGGAACACGGTGAGCTATAGCTCAAGCAAAGAGCCAAGTCTCATTAAATAACAAACTGTATTGTAGAAAGACGCACATCCTCGTAGAATTGTGGAATGTAGGAGTAGGTCTATTGACAAAGTCGGCTCCGGCAGATTGTTGGTTGATCCACTAGCATAAGCCTTTAACCTGGACCATATGTCGACAAGCACGCGAAGTCAATGGTGTTTAAGCATAGGGTAGTTGGCGTGAGTGCAAGTGGAGATGGTTAAGTAGGGCACGTCGAGCCAAGTGTTGGCGCCGTGTGTTCCACCTGAAACCTATGAAAAGCAGTCTTTATTTTATAATTATTTGAAATTATTATTGTGGCAAATCGGTATCTCTGTATACCCATGACGCTAGTGGCATAGATAAAGCCTTGAATATACAAATAGTAGAAAGAATATGAGATGCTCATAATGATGAGTATCTGAAAGCTCGATATTTGTAATACTTAATTTCTACAAACGGTTCCTATGATTCACCGCCACTAAGAAGGAATACGGCCCGTCGAGTTAAGTCATAGTATCTGCGATGTGAGTACCATGTTAATTGGTAGTGGGACATTGTGATGTCCGCTAAATAGGCAGATAGGGCTGCTCCTTGTAGAGTGCACTGAACAACCCTCCATCATAAACGGACTTTCCAAGTGTTCTCACTTATCGAGTGGAAAAAGTCATCGGTTTATGGGTTTTGTACAGAATTAGTCCTTTGACACGGGACAACATGAAGGACGCTATGTGCTAGAAGTACACTTTGACTTTTTACCGCACTCATGGGGTCACAGGTGGCCAATGGGTTGGCTGTCGGGAAACACATAGGAGTCGATTGCATTGTAGTCGGG
The DNA here is from genome assembly GCF_022965805.1 of Primulina eburnea. Classification (NCBI taxonomy): domain Eukaryota; kingdom Viridiplantae; phylum Streptophyta; class Magnoliopsida; order Lamiales; family Gesneriaceae; genus Primulina; species Primulina eburnea. The sequence continues at coordinate 220,291 of NW_027331416.1, read as the reverse complement.
GGATTTACCTTACATTCGTGTATGGATATCCTAATGTGTAATCAGGTGTTGTGAGGTGAATCTCTGGCCAGAGTATGGTTGTAATTGATGAAAGGTGGTTTCATAGATTATCACCATCGAGTTCAACTCGAAAGACACATAGTAATCGAATTCATTGACAATTCGATAAAACCAAGGGTTGTAGAATCGATCGGGATATATGGAGTTGAAGGGACCGTACATGTACGCAACCATAATTGAGAATGGTTCTTGCAGGCAAACATCATCATGTGATACTAGGGAATCACTAAGCGATGCGGGCTGGGCTTTAACGATGATGTGTTTCGGGTACTATCAGACTGTAGTTCTGGACGTCTTTTATCAAGGTGTTGAAAAAATAATGGTTGGCATGCAACTTTTTGTATAATCGTTTTGCAACCCAAGAGGAACTCTTTACCTCCTCCATCCAAGCAAATATGGCCGAAAACCTCTGCTGTGCAATTCGCCCCAAGATTTTCTCACATTTTGTTCTTCAAATTGTGAAGAAAAAATACTTCTCTTTGATAAAATCTTCTTGTTTTTCTAGTGCAAAACAAGAAGGGAGTTACCTAGTTAGTGGTGGGCTTGATTGGAAGGAAGAACTCAAAGAAAAGGAGAGCTTGTAGATTTCTTCATGCCATCAGAGCAGGCCAAGTTGTTTACAAACTTGGTTGGTGCCACATCAATCTGCTTGAGAATTGATAGGTAACGTTTTCTCACAACCTATGATGTCAATTGTGTGTTTTGTGTATTTGTTGGCAAAAGAAATGGGGTGGACCAAATTTTCTTCTAAAATTCGATTTTTGTTGCTTACGTTTGCGTTTCCGGCCTACCGAACGGTCCGGGGGCTTTCACAAAACATTGCGGATTGTGTGTCTTTAGAGAAGTCGTTAGGTGCAATGTGCATGTCTAGACTATGTTTTTCTGGTCACGATGTTATGATTCTTGAGTTACTTTTGGAAGATTTATGGGCTAAAATAGACACAAAATTATGTGTTTTCTAACACTTTCATCTCAAACGGATGGACAACTGAGTTTCAAAGATAACTTTGGACACTTTGCGGCTATTCTTAAAAAGAACTGGATTGGACTTCTATTCTAGGACTTTTAGTTTGGGGTGCCCTAAGGACTAAGAAGGGTAGGGATTCTTTTTTGTTGTTGTGGATAGATTCTCTAAGATGGCACATTTTATAGAGTTGTCATAAAACCAATGATGTGCTTCAAACATGCGGATTGTTTTTTTAGAGAAGGTTAGGTTGCATGCCTAAGACTAACTTGTTTTCTGGTCCGACGTTGAATTCTTGAGTTCTTTTGGAAACTTTATGGGCTAAATTGGTACAAAAATTGTTTGTTTTACTACTCTAATCACCTCAAACGGATGACCAAACTGACGTTGGTCAATAATCACGATTGGGAACACTTTGCGTGCTATTCTTAAAAGAAACTTGATTGACAATTTCTATGTGTATGCCAGAACAATGATTGACATAACGAAGATGTTGTGAAGAATTGTACAATAACCATAAGAAATAAAGAAATGAAAAATATCATAATGATTTCAGTATGATTATGAACGTGTTAGAAGAATACTGTATTGGATTATGATTGAAGAATATGATAGTGTTGAATCTAGTTGAGAATTAGATTGAACCGGCAACGAGAATTTGAGTATTTATATTTCGGTGAGACGGAAGACCGAACCGAGATCGGAACGTACGATAGAGTTCGCAACCGTCCGGCGGAGTTGAGCGTCCGAGCCAGGTGGCTGGGACACATGGATGCATGAATAGTTCGGATCGACGATCGTAGTTCGGAATCATCCGAGCAAGTTGGCTAGAGACGTGGAAGACATGCAGGATGTCGGGAACGTACGAAGTAAGTCTCGGAGCGTCGAAGGGTGTCAGATCGAGAGTCCCCGAAGGTGGATCGAGATCTTCCGATCATTGCTAACAATAGAGGCGAGGTTCGTTAGTGTGAAAGCATTAGAAACATTTATTAGAAGGTTTAAAGAATCATTCCTATTGAGATTCATCTGCACGACTGTAACAGCAATTCTACGACGGAAGGTATACTACAGGCTTTTGTTTGGGGGAATCCACGAATCAATTGAGATCACTTTGAGTTTCCCAACTAAAATCACATACGAGTTTTATGTTTATATCTTGATATAGGGATTGAGTATAGATTTGTTTATATGAAAATCTCGTTAGGCGTGGTTTACAATCATGTACGAATGTTACATTGCATTAGATGTTTATTAGAACTGGATCAATTCCCATTATGTTGTTTTACAGATCATGTTACATTGCATTAGATGATGAGCTTGTTACAGATTTTGTAATTCAGTGCATTAAGATATGACATCTGGAGATCAGGCAGACTCAGACGTTCGTTCTATCCCAGCTAGGGGAAGACACCCCCCTATTGTAGACGTGGATACAGATCAGGTGCCGAAGTCTAGGAATAGACGGACCGTCACCCCGATTGGGAAGGTAGGTGATGAGATCGTCTTATTCACACCGGATCCCCTAGAGTTTTGAGTCGAGCGCATCTAGACATGTATAGGCTCGCATTTCATGATTTTATATGAATGACATTCATATACAGCATGTGTGTCATGTTTTAAGTATTTTATATGCATGTTCACATGTTTTATACTGGGTATTTGTTCTCACCCGGTTTATCCGGCTTTGTTTATGTCTGGTTGTGGGCATAACACAGTGGGGCAGGAGTGGGTCGAGACAGAGATGATCGTGTTACGTGAGATCTCGGGCCTAGCGACGACCAGAGTTGCTTTTGTTATGTACTCGTATTATTACGGTTAGTTGAGGACATACGGAACAGGACATAGATTTTATGTTGTATGTTGTAAAATATTAAATTCAGAAACTTGTGCTTGTCTAGTTACATTGTGATTTAAATATAAAGCGAAAAATTGACCCACATTTTAGAATAACATCCATTAATCCCAGAAAAAGATTTATGAGCCCAGGGTCACCCACAACAGTGGTTTCAGAGCCGATAGTCCTTAGACTGGCCGATAGTTCCGAATTGAGGGAGGTAGAATCAGGTCTTCTTCCTGCTGTAGATGTGGGCTAGCATGATTATTGCTTTCTTATTACATGTTGTTTTGTATTTGATTAATTTCAGCATGTGATTGACTGAATCAGAACCGAGTCTAGTCAGAGTACTGACTAGATGATGGCTGATACAGTTTGTAGATTCTGTTTACTAATCAGTTGGATTATAGATATGCCTCCCTAGAAGAGCAGTCCGATAACCTCTACGACGCAGCAGCGCCAGAGCAGGGAGTACATCCGGAGATTCTATGGATGTTACGGCGCCCCTATGGAGGACGTTGTGAAGCGATTCCAATCATTTTCGACCTCCCAACTTAAAAGGACCGAGATGCATCGAGTGCAGAAAGTTTGGCTTGAAGATATTGAGATGCTATGGACTCGTGTGGAGTACATGATGAGAAGAGGATCAAGCTAATGGCCATCAATTGCAGATATACAAGAATGGTGGTTAACATTAGGAGAGCTTTAGAGCAGAGGGGATACCGAAATTTCTTGGAAGATATTCAACACCGGGATTTTTTTCAGCGATTCTTCCCTTATCCTACCGTAAAGATAAAAGGCTCGCATTTCGCAAACCTGAGGCAAGGGCCATTAACATGGAGGAGTACGTGCTAAATTAGTCTTCTTTGCTTCGTTTTGCACCATCAGTTTCAGGAATGACGAGGCCATGGCAACCAATTGATCAATGGCCTAAATCCTGACCATCTTTACCTTGAGAATAACGGAGACCCGATAATTTGCTCTGATGCACGAATCGAGCCAAGGGTTGCAGAAGCCAGGATTGTGCGGCAGCGGAGTGTTCCTTATGTTGTACCAAGGTCCGAGACCGCCACTACCTCATCCCATGTCCCCTCCGTCGATTTGAAACGGCGGTAGTAGCAGCGGCAAAGAAGGTATCAGTTGAAAGCCAAAGGGGAAGCCATTAACAGACGCAGGGAGCAGCTCGTCCATGCTCCGCGGATCAAACAGAGTGGTTTGTATTCAGGTTTAAAGTCAGTGATAGGGTTAGCGTTCCTGTGGAGGAAAGGCAATGCGACTGCACAATGCAGGGATTACAGGCGATGCAACGTTTGTAGGCACCAGGGCATTTTGCAAAGTCGGTCCACAAGAGAGAATACAAAGCAAGGCCAAGGGAAGAGCACCGGTTCAAGTACCTCAGTTTTGAAGCGCAGGCACGTCGGTTCACTCTTTTCAGCCTCCACACGAGCACCGACTCCACCCAGAGGCGAGGTAGTCCAGACGGTGACTCAACATCCGAGGACACAGGCCCAAGTGTTTGCGTGAACAGAGGGCAACACAAGATGCCCAGATGATGTTATAGCGGGACCTGTCTCCTTATGGTTATCCTGCTTATATCTTGCAATACAGGTGCATCGCATACTTTTTCCATCGTCAGAACGATTTGCATTGTTGGCATTCATATGCCGTTGGCTTTGTTAGACGTTGTGATTATAATTGGCTCCGTTGGGAAGTGGATTAAGATCTGTACTAAGGTTAGACATTGCATTCTACCAGTTGCGGGATGAATTGACACTAGATTGTAAGGTTGGGGTTTTTCTTTTTCTAAGTGATTTTGATGTATAGTCGGATTGACATGCTGACGAAGTACAGAGCCACACGTTGGATTGTTTCCACAATATTGTCAGTTTCAGACCGCAGATTACAACGAGTGTAAATAGCTATCCGCGGGAAGGGTTCCAGATCTCGATTCCTTGATTTCGGCTCTTACTATGAACAGACTGTTACAGAAAGGAGCGGATGGTTCTTTGTTTATGCTGTAATATGCAGAAGTCGGCCCCGACATTGCAGATCTTGTTTGCGTAGTAACGGAATTTCCAGATATTTTCCAGATGAGACCGGATTACCCCGTCGTGAGATAGATTTAGCATTGAACTTGCGCCAGGTACCGTACCTATTTCGAGAGCTGCCATATTAGGAGGCACCCATCGAACTCAAGAATTGAAAGCACGACAATAGAAGATCTTCTGAGCCAGGGATATATCAGACCTAGTGGTCTCCCTTGGGGCGCTCCGGTGCATGTTCGTGGCGAAAGAAAGACTGGGGTCGATGCGTTGTGGATCGATTACCCGGCCAGTTGAACAAGGGCAACGATCAAGAATAAATATCCTTTGCATAGGATCTATGACCCTAGTTGATCAGTTGCAGGGATCCTACGGTCTATCTAAGAGTGGATTACGTCGGTTATCATCAGCTCAGAGTTGAGATATAGACATACCAAAAGACAGCGTTTTCAACCAGGTATGGACATTACAATTATTTGTCATGCCTTTTGGTTTAACAAATGGCTCCTGCGTAGTGATGGGCTGGAGAACCAAGTGTTTCAGAGAATAATCTAGAATGAAGTTTGTGATTCTTCCATTGATGCTTTGGGTTTCAAATAACAGAAATGAGCATGCAGAGCACTCTCCTGAATTGTTTTGGAGACGTTGAGAAACGCGGATATGCCTAAAATTGTCAAAGTGTGATTTGTGGTTGAATAGAGTTTGTCTTCTTAGGACAAGACATGTCTCGAGATGGTTTTCTGTGATCCGAGTAAAGTGGAAGCTGTGTATTAAGTTGTCCAGACCAGACTTCTGTACAAGAAATACGCATTTCAAGGGCTTCCGATACTAAGAAGAGTTACTCAAGATCTCCATATTGCAAACCAATAACTTCAATTACACAAAAGAATGCACCATTTGTTGGTCCAGAGGAGTGTGAGTCTAGCTTTGTGAATTGAAGAAAAGGTGACGCATGGCTCCGCGATTGACGATTACCTCGATACAGTTAATTTCGTTGTATAGAATTGTGATGCTTCTCAAGAGGTTTGGGATGTGTTCTTATGCAGCGAGTCATGTGATGCTGCATACGCCCGAGACAATTGAAGCCACATGAAGTTCAGATCCCCATTGCATGATCTTGGAATTGGCGGCTATCGGTTTTGCCATTAAAGATTTGGCGTCATTTTCTATGGCGAAAATTTGAAATATTTTCAGAAATCACAAGAGCTGAAGTACCTATTTCGCAATCAGAATTGAATAATGAGGCAACGTGAGGAGCTAGATCTTCTGAAGGACTGTGACTTGAAACAATATTATCCGGAAGTCAATGCAGCAGCAGAGTGCCCTTGAGTCGTAAGGTATGTTCTTGTCCTTATCGACGATAGGTGTTAACAAGTTAGTTGAAAATTGCTGTACATCTGGATTAGAATTTGATTACAGATAGTAAGCCACTACGACCTTTACGATCCAAGTTGAGCCCATTTGATTAGAGGATTAAGGAAGCACAAAGAACTGATCAGAAGTGCAAGATCAATCAAAATGGTCAGATCAGGGCATGTATCAGAATTAAAATCAGGTAACGAGAATCATGTTTGTACGTGAAAGAACCGTCTAGTGTGCCAATGTTGCAGATTTGAGGCAGCAGATTCTGACAGAGGCCCAAACAAAAAATTAGTAGTGGTTTCAGCAGTCATCATGTGGACGCGAAGGAGTGTACATGACTTGAAGACCCAATTTCTGGTGAAGCAAAATGAAGTTCAGATATTCACGAATTTGTGTCTAAATGCTTGAACTCCAACAGGTGAAGGCCGAGAGAAGAAGCCGGGGGGTTTACTTCAGGTTTATCATTCCAGAATGGAAAATGGGACCACATTTCCATGGATTTTGTGACGAAGTTACCACGATCAATCCAAGGCTGTGATGGCGATTTGGGGTCATTATTGAGAGAACTGACCAAAATCCGCATGTTTCATTCCATCATATGAATACTTTAGACAGGATCAGATGGCCGGAGATTATATTCGCGAGTAGTAAGAGTTGATGGAGTGGCCGAAGTCTAATCGTATGCAGATCGTGATCCACGATTCAACTTCTCACTTAGGCACAAGTTACAGCAGGCCTAGTACGACAGTAAAACAAACCTGGTACTGCTTATATCCGCAGACAGACGGACAGTCAGAGCGGACATAACAGACTTAGAGGATAGTTAAGAGCCGTAGTGCTAGTTGTTGGCATCGGTTGGCAAGTTTCTCTACCGCTTTGCGAATTCTCTTAGATAAACAGCTATCAGACGAGCATGAGATGGCACCGTTGAAGCGTTGTATGAAGAAGTGACAGATCTCCGCTATATAGTGGGAGTGAATGTTTTCAGAAGTACCAGAACTGGGCCAGATATGATTCGTGACATGACTGAGAAGTAAAAGATCATCAGAAACGAATGAAAGAAGCAAAGATCGAACAAGCAAAGTACGACAAATAGCAGACGTAGACCGTTAGTATTGAAGGTGCGGAGATAGAGTGTTTTTTTAAAGATGTTCTCCCTTCAGAGCGTTGTTCGATTTGTGGCAACGCGGAAACTCTCTCCTCGATACATTTGGTCCTCGAGATTCTTGAAAAGACTGGGCGATTCGAGCTTATCGACTTGTCTCTTCCTCCTTCCTTATCCTGATACATGACGTCTTTCATGTATCATGTTACGCAGATATATGGCCAGAATGTTTCTCAGTTTACTCAACCGAACGAAGCTGACTTGACAAAACCTTGAGCTATATAGAACGAAGCCGATAAAGATTCTTGATCGAAAGGAAAACAGCTCAGACGAAGACCATTCCACTTGGTGAAAGTTCAGTGAGTCCGACTGGCATTGAGAAGCGACGTGGGAAACGGAAAGAAAACATGAGGAAAACACCCGAGTTATTTATATGAGTATGGTATGTATTAGTCCAAGTTTTTAGATTATCAAACGTTTTAGATACTTTTTATGGTTACTTCGTTTCGAGGACGAACTTCTGTTTAGAGGGGAGGAAATTAATGCCCAGAAACAATGATGTGGACCATATACCGCATTGTTGTAAGATGTACAATAACCATAAGAAAATAAGAAATGAGTCATATATGAATTTCATATGATTTAGACTTGTAGGACAGAATACGTATGGATTATGATTGAGAATATGAAGTGTGATATGTTATGGAGAATTAGATTGACCGGCACGAGAATATTGGAGTATTTATATTGTAGGTGAGACCGGAAGGACAACCGAACAGATCGAACGTACGATCAGAGTTCGCAACCGTCCGTTTCTGAGTTCCGGAGCGTCCGAAGCCAGGTGGCTGACACCATGATTGGCATGCAATAGTTCGGGATCGACCGATCGTAGTTCGGATCATCCGAGACAGTTGGCTAGAGACGTGGAAGACATGCAGATTCGGAACGTACGAAGTACAGTTACGGAGCGTCGAAGGGTGTCAGATCGGAGAGTCCGAATGGATCGGATCTTCCGATCATTGCCTATAATAGAGTGCGAGGTTTCCGTTAGATTTGAAAGCATTAGAAACATTTCTTAGAAGAGGTTTAAAATCATTCCTCTGCAGATTCATCTTCACGACTGTAACAGCAATTATACGTACGGAAGGTAACTACATGCTGTGTTTTGGGGAAATCACGACTCAAATGAGATCACAGTTTGAGTTTTCCCAACTAAAACTCACATACGAGTTTTATGGTTATAGATCTTGATATAGCGTATTATTAAGAGTTTTAATGCAAATCTACGTTATGCTTTGTGTTACAGATCAGGTTACAGTTGCATTAGATGTTTATTAAACTTGTGATTCAATTCATATTATGCTTGTTTAAGATCATGTTACATTGCTAATGATATGCTTGTTTTACAGATTTATGTATCAGCATTAAATAGGACGTCTGGAGATCAGCAGACTCTAGTACGTTCGGTTCTATCCCGAGTTAGGGAAGATCACCCCTATGTAGACCGTGGATACAGATCAGGCCGAGTCTAGAATAAACTAATCACCCCGTTGGGAGGTAGGGTATAGATCGTCTTATTACGCAACACACGATGGGATCCCTAGAGGTTAGGCGAGTCGCATCGTAGACATGATTGGCTCCGCATTTCATGATTTTATATGAATGAATTCATATCAGCATGTTTCCATGTTTATAGTATTTATATGCATGTTCACATGTTTATAACGGGATTGTCATCGACCGTTGTTTCCGGTGTGTTATGTTGTAATGTGGCATAACAACAGGTGGGGCAGAGTTTGGTCGGACAGAGATGATCGTGTAGCGTGGAGATTCGCGGCCTGCAACGGCAGTAGTGTGTCTTTGTTATGTACTGTTTTTATTACTGGTTTAGTGAGGCAACGGACCCCCCCACCCCCCCCCCCCCCCCCCCCCCCCCCCCCCCTACCCCCCCCCTCCGGACATAGATTTTATGTTTGTAATGTTGTAAATAATAAGAACTTGTGCTTGTCTAGTACATGTTGAAATTTAAATCATAAAGCGAAAAAATGACCCACATTTAGAATAACAATCCATTTACTCAAGAAAAAGTTTAAGAGCCCGGGTCCCACCATCGAGGACTTTATTTGGTGGGGTTGCCTAGGGACTAAGACAAGGGTAGGGGATTCGTTTTTTGTGTGTTGTGGGATAGATTATCTAAGATGGCACATTTTCTAGCTTGTCATAAAACCGATGATGCTTCAAACATTGCGGATTTGTTCTTTAGAGAAGTCGTTAGGTTGCATGGCATGCCTAGGACTATTGTTTCTGGTCACGATGTTAAATTTTTGAGTTACTTTTGGAAGACTTTATGGCTAAACTTGGCACAAAATTGTTGTTTTCTACTACTTGTCATCCTCAAACGGATGGACAAACTGAAGTTGTCAATAGAACTTTGGAACACTTTTGCGTGCTATTCTTAAAACGAACTTGGATTGACATTTCTATGGACTTATTTTGGGGGTTGCCTATGACTAAGAAGGGGAGGGATTCTATTTTTGTTGTTGTGGATAGATTATCTAAGATGGCACATTTCTAGCTTGTCATAAAACCGATGATGCTTCAAACATTGCGGATTTGTTCTTTAGAGAAGTCGTTAGGTTGCATGGCATGTCTAGGACTATTGTTTCTGGTCACGATGTTAAATTCTTGAGTTACTTTTGGAAGAATTTATGGGCTAAACTTGACACAAAATTATTGTTTTCTACTACTTGTCATCCTCAAACGGATGGACAAACTGAAGTTGTCAATAGAACTTTGGAACACTTTTGCGTGCTATTCTTAAAAAGAACTTGGATTGACATTTCTATGGACTTTATTTTGGGGTTGCCTATGGACTAAGAAGGGGAGGGATTCTATTTTTGTTGTTGTGGATAGATTATCTAAGATGGCACATTTTATAGCTTGTCATAAAAACCGATGATGCTTCAAACATTGCGGATTTGTTCTTTAGAGAAGTCGTTAGGTTGCATGGCATGTCCTAGGACTATTGTTTCTGGCTCACGATGTTAAATTCTTGAGTTACTTTTGGAAGAATTTATGGTCTAAACCTTGACACAAAATTATTGTTTTCTACTACTTGTCATCCTCAAACGGATGGACAAACTGAAGTTGTCAATAGAACTTTGGAACACTTTTGCGTGCTATTCTTAAAAAGAACTTGGATTGACATTTCTATGGACTTTATTTTGGGGTTGCCTATGACTAAGAAGGGGAGGGATTCTATTTTTGTTGTTGTGGATAGATTATCTAAGATGGCACATTTTCTAGCTTGTCATAAAACCGATGATGCTTCAAACATTGCGGATTTGTTCTTTAGAGAAGTCGTTAGGTTGCATGGCATGTCTAGGACTATTGTTTCTGGTCACGATGTTAAATTCTTGAGTTACTTTTGGAAGAATTTATGGGCTAAACTTGACACAAAATTATTGTTTTCTACTACTTGTCATCCTCAAACGGATGGACAAACTGAAGTTGTCAATAGAACTTTGGAACACTTTTGCGTGCTATTCTTAAAAAGAACTTGGATTGACATTTCTATGGACTTTATTTTGGGGTTGCCTAGGACTAAGAAGGGGAGGGATTCTATTTTGTTGTTGTGGATAGATTATCTAAGATGGCACATTTTATAGCTTGTCATAAAACCGATGATGCTTCAAACATTGCGGATTTGTTCTTTAGAGAAGTCGTTAGGTTGCATGGCATGTCCTAGGACTATTGTTTCTGCTCGCGATGTTAAATTCTTGAGTTACTTTTGGAAGACTTTATGGGCTAAACCTTGGCACAAAATTGTTGTTTTCTACTACTTGTCATCCTCAAACGGATGGACAAACTGAAGTTGTCAATAGAACTTTGGAACACTTTTGCGTGCTATTCTTAAAAGAACTTGGATTGACATTTCTATGGACTTTATTTTGGGGTTGCCTAGGACTAAGAAGGGGAGGGATTCTATTTTTGTTGTTGTGGATAGATTCTCTAAGATGGCACATTTTATAGCTTGTCATAAAACCGATGATGCTTCAAACATTGCGGATTTGTTCTTTAGAGAAGTCGTTAGGTTGCATGGCATGCCTAGGACTATTGTTTCTGGTCGCGATGTTAAATTCTTGAGTTACTTTTGGAAGACTTTATGGGCTAAACTTGGCACAAAATTGTTGTTTTCTACTACTTGTCATCCTCAAACGGATGGACAAACTGAAGTTGTCAATAGAACTTTGGAACACTTTTGCGTGCTATTCTTAAAAAGAACTTGGATTGACATTTCTATGGACTTTATTTTGGGGTTGCCTAGGACTAAGAAGGGGAGGGATTCTATTTTTGTTGTTGTGGATAGATTCTCTAAGATGGCACATTTTATAGCTTGTCATAAAACCGATGATGCTTCAAACATTGCGGATTTGTTCTTTAGAGAAGTCGTTAGGTTGCATGGCATGCCTAGGACTATTGTTTCTGGTCGCGATGTTAAATTCTTGAGTTACTTTTGGAAGACTTTATGGGCTAAACTTGGCACAAAATTGTTGTTTTCTACTACTTGTCATCCTCAAACGGATGGACAAACTGAAGTTGTCAATAGAACTTTGGGAACACTTTTGCGTGCTATTCTTAAAAAGAACTTGGATTGACATTTCTATGGACTTTATTTTGGGGTTGCCTAGGACTAAGAAGGGGAGGGATTCTATTTTTGTTGTTGTGGATAGATTCTCTAAGATGGCACATTTTATAGCTTGTCATAAAACCGATGATGCTTCAAACATTGCGGATTTGTTCTTTAGAGAAGTCGTTAGGTTGCATGGCATGTCCTAGGACTATTGTTTCTGGTCACGATGTTAAATTCTTGAGTTACTTTTGGAAGAATTTATGGGCTAAACTTGGCACAAAATTGTTGTTTTCTACTACTTGTCATCCTCAAACGGATGGACAAACTGAAGTTGTCAATAGAACTTTGGAACACTTTTGCGTGCTATTCTTAAAAAGAACTTGGATTGACATTTCTATGGACTTTATTTTGGGGTTGCCTATGACTAAGAAGGGGAGGGATTCTATTTTTGTTGTTGTGGATAGATTATCTAAGATGGCACATTTTATAGCTTGTCATAAAACCGATGATGCTTCAAACATTGCGGATTTGTTCTTTAGAGAAGTCGTTAGGTTGCATGGCATGTCTAGGACTATTGTTTCTGGTCACGATGTTAAATTCTTGAGTTACTTTTGGAAGAATTTATGGGCTAAACTTGGCACAAAATTATTGTTTTCTACTACTTGTCATCCTCAAACGGATGGACAAACTGAAGTTGTCAATAGAACTTTGGAACACTTTTGCGTGCTATTCTTAAAAAGAACTTGGATTGACATTTCTATGGACTTTATTTTGGGGTTGCCTAGGACTAAGAAGGGGAGGGATTCTATTTTTGTTGTTGTGGATAGATTCTCTAAGATGGCACATTTTATAGCTTGTCATAAAACCGATGATGCTTCAAACATTGCGGATTTGTTCTTTAGAGAAGTCGTTAGGTTGCATGGCATGCCTAGGACTATTGTTTCTGGTCGCGATGTTAAATTCTTGAGTTACTTTTGGAAGACTTTATGGGCTAAACTGGCACAAAATTGTTGTTTTCTACTACTTGTCATCCTCAAACGGATGGACAAACTGAAGTTGTCAATAGAACTTTGGGAACACTTTTGCGTGCTATTCTTAAAAAGAACTTGGATTGACATTTCTATGGACTTATTTTGGGGTTGCCTAGGACTAAGAAGGGGAGGGATTCTATTTTTGTTGTTGTGGATAGATTCTCTAAGATGGCACATTTTATAGCTTGTCATAAAACCGATGATGCTTCAAACATTGCGGATTTGTTCTTTAGAGAAGTCGTTAGGTTGCATGGCATGCCTAGGACTATTGTTTCTGGTCGCGATGTTAAATTCTTGAGTTACTTTTGGAAGACTTTATGGGCTAAACTTGGCACAAAATTGTTGTTTTCTACTACTTGTCATCCTCAAACGGATGGACAAACTGAAGTTGTCAATAGAACTTTGGGAACACTTTTGCGTGCTATTCTTAAAAAGAACTTGGATTGACATTTCTATGGACTTTATTTTGGGGTTGCCTAGGACTAAGAAGGGGAGGGATTCTATTTTTGTTGTTGTGGATAGATTCTCTAAGATGGCACATTTTATAGCTTGTCATAAAACCGATGATGCTTCAAACATTGCGGATTTGTTCTTTAGAGAAGTCGTTAGGTTGCATGGCATGCCTAGGACTATTGTTTCTGGTCGCGATGTTAAATTCTTGAGTTACTTTTGGAAGACTTTATGGGCTAAACTTGGCACAAAATTGTTGTTTTCTACTACTTGTCATCCTCAAACGGATGGACAAACTGAAGTTGTCAATAGAACTTTGGGAACACTTTTGCGTGCTATTCTTAAAAAGAACTTGGATTGACATTTCTATGGACTTTATTTTGGGGTTGCCTAGGACTAAGAAGGGGAGGGATTCTATTTTTGTTGTTGTGGATAGATTCTCTAAGATGGCACATTTTATAGCTTGTCATAAAACCGATGATGCTTCAAACATTGCGGATTTGTTCTTTAGAGAAGTCGTTAGGTTGCATGGCATGCCTAGGACTATTGTTTCTGGTCGCGATGTTAAATTCTTGAGTTACTTTTGGAAGACTTTATGGGCTAAACTTGGCACAAAATTGTTGTTTTCTACTACTTGTCATCCTCAAACGGATGGACAAACTGAAGTTGTCAATAGAACTTTGGGAACACTTTTGCGTGCTATTCTTAAAAAGAACTTGGATTGACATTTCTATGGACTTTATTTTGGGGTTGCCTAGGACTAAGAAGGGGAGGGATTCTATTTTTGTTGTTGTGGATAGATTCTCTAAGATGGCACATTTTATAGCTTGTCATAAAACCGATGATGCTTCAAACATTGCGGATTTGTTCTTTAGAGAAGTCGTTAGGTTGCATGGCATGCCTAGGACTATTGTTTCTGGTCGCGATGTTAAATTCTTGAGTTACTTTTGGAAGACTTTATGGGCTAAACTTGGCACAAAATTGTTGTTTTCTACTACTTGTCATCCTCAAACGGATGGACAAACTGAAGTTGTCAATAGAACTTTGGGAACACTTTTGCGTGCTATTCTTAAAAAGAACTTGGATTGACATTTCTATGGACTTTATTTTGGGGTTGCCTAGGACTAAGAAGGGGAGGGATTCTATTTTTGTTGTTGTGGATAGATTCTCTAAGATGGCACATTTTATAGCTTGTCATAAAACCGATGATGCTTCAAACATTGCGGATTTGTTCTTTAGAGAAGTCGTTAGGTTGCATGGCATGCCTAGGACTATTGTTTCTGGTCGCGATGTTAAATTCTTGAGTTACTTTTGGAATACTTTATGGGCTAAACTTGGCACAAAATTGTTGTTTTCTACTACTTGTCATCCTCAAACGGATGGACAAACTGAAGTTGTCAATAGAACTTTGGGAACACTTTTGCGTGCTATTCTTAAAAAGAACTTGGATTGACATTTCTATGGACTTTATTTTGGGGTTGCCTAGGACTAAGAAGGGGAGGGATTCTATTTTTGTTGTTGTGGATAGATTCTCTAAGATGGCACATTTTATAGCTTGTCATAAAACCGATGATGCTTCAAACATTGCGGATTTGTTCTTTAGAGAAGTCGTTAGGTTGCATGGCATGCCTAGGACTATTGTTTCTGGTCGCGATGTTAAATTCTTGAGTTACTTTTGGAAGACTTTATGGGCTAAACTTGGCACAAAATTGTTGTTTTCTACTACTTGTCATCCTCAAACGGATGGACAAACTGAAGTTGTCAATAGAACTTTGGGAACACTTTTGCGTGCTATTCTTAAAAAGAACTTGGATTGACATTTCTATGGACTTTATTTTGGGGTTGCCTAGGACTAAGAAGGGTAGGGATTCTATTTTTGTTGTTGTGGATAGATTCTCTAAGATGGCACATTTTATAGCTTGTCATAAAACCGATGATGCTTCAAACATTGCGGATTTGTTCTTTAGAGAAGTCGTTAGGTTGCATGGCATGCCTAGGACTATTGTTTCTGGTCGCGATGTTAAATTCTTGAGTTACTTTTGGAAGACTTTATGGGCTAAACTTGGCACAAAATTGTTGTTTTCTACTACTTGTCATCCTCAAACGGATGGACAAACTGAAGTTGTCAATAGAACTTTGGGAACACTTTTGCGTGCTATTCTTAAAAAGAACTTGGATTGACATTTCTATGGACTTTATTTTGGGGTTGCCTAGGACTAAGAAGGGGAGGGATTCTATTTTTGTTGTTGTGGATAGATTCTCTAAGATGGCACATTTTATAGCTTGTCATAAAACCGATGATGCTTCAAACATTGCGGATTTGTTCTTTAGAGAAGTCGTTAGGTTGCATGGCATGTCTAGGACTATTGTTTCTGGTCACGATGTTAAATTCTTGAGTTACTTTTGGAAGACTTTATGGGCTAAACCTTGACACAAAATTATTGTTTTCTACTACTTGTCATCCTCAAACGGATGGACAAACTGAAGTTGTCAATAGAACTTTGGAACACTTTTGCGTGCTATTCTTAAAAAGAACTTGGATTGACATTTCTATGGACTTTATTTTGGGGTTGCCTATGACTAAGAAGGGGAGGGATTCTATTTTTGTTGTTGTGGATAGATTATCTAAGATGGCACATTTTATAGCTTGTCATAAAACCGATGATGCTTCAAACATTGCGGATTTGTTCTTTAGAGAAGTCGTTAGGTTGCATGGCATGTCTAGGACTATTGTTTCTGGTCACGATGTTAAATTCTTGAGTTACTTTTGGAAGAATTTATGGGCTAAACCTGACACAAAATTATTGTTTTCTACTACTTGTCATCCTCAAACGGATGGACAAACTGAAGTTGTCAATAGAACTTTGGAACACTTTTGCGTGCTATTCTTAAAAAGAACTTGGATTGACATTTCTATGGACTTTATTTTGGGGTTGCCTAGGACTAAGAAGGGGAGGGATTCTATTTTTGTTGTTGTGGATAGATTCTCTAAGATGGCACATTTTATAGCTTGTCATAAAACCGATGATGCTTCAAACATTGCGGATTTGTTCTTTAGAGAAGTCGTTAGGTTGCATGGCATGTCTAGGACTATTGTTTCTGGTCGCGATGTTAAATTCTTGAGTTACTTTTGGAAGACTTTATGGGCTAAACTTGACACAAAATTATTGTTTCTACTACTTGTCATCCTCAAACGGATGGACAAACTGAAGTTGTCAATAGAACTTTGGAAACACTTTTGCGTGCTATTCTTAAAAAGAACTTGGATTGACATTTCTATGGACTTTATTTTGGGGTTGCCTAGGACTAAGAAGGGGAGGGATTCTATTTTTGTTGTTGTGGATAGATTCTCTAAGATGGCACATTTATAGATTGTCATAAAACCGATGATGCTTCAACATTGCAGATTTTTTCTTTAGAAAAGTCGTTAGGTTGCAGGGCATGCCTAGGACTATTGTTTCTGGTCGCGATGTGTTAAATTCTTGAGTTACTTTTGGAGGACTTTATGGGCTAAACTTGGCACAAAATTGTTGTTTTCTACTACTTGTCATCCTCAAACGGATGGACAAACTGAAGTTGCCAATAGAACTTGGGAAACACTTTTGCGTGCTATTCTTAAAACGAACTTGGATTGACATTTCTATGGACTTTATTTTGGGGTTGCCTATGACTAAGAAGGGGAGGGATTCTAATTTTGTTGTTGTGGATAGATTATCTAAGATGGCACATTTTCTAGCTTGTCATAAAACCGATGATGCTTCAAACTGTTAGAGTAGGTGCCCGTCGAGCCAAGTGTTGGCCGAGTGTTCACAATGAAACTCTATGAATAAGCAGTCTTTATTTTAATAATATTTGAAATTATTATTTGGCAAATCTTTATCTGTATACCCATGCTAGCTGCATAGATAAAGCCCTTGAATATACAAATAGTAGAAAGAATATGAGATGCTCATATGATGAGTATCATGAAACTCATATTTGTAATACTGTATATTCTAAACGGTTCCTAGTCGATTCAGCCGCCACTAAGAAGGATATAGGCCGCTCGAGTTAGAGACTAGTATCTGCGATGTGAGTACCATGTTTCATTGGTAGGGGACATTGTGATGTCCGAACATGCAGATAGGTGCTCCTTGTAGAGTGCACTGAACAACCCTCCATAAAAGGACTTTCCAAGTGGTTCTCACTTATCGAGTGGAAAAGTCCTGGTTTATGGTTGTACAGAATTAGTCCTTATGACCCGGGACAACATTGAGACTCTATGTGCTAGAATTACACTTTGACTTGTTTACCGACTCTCATGGGGTCATCAGGTGGCAAGGTTGGGTGTTCTGTCGAAACACATAGGAGTCGATGCATTGTAGTCGGGGATTCACCGCTTACCTTCGGGTATGGATATCCTATGTGTTATCATGTGTATGTAGATCGAAATCTCTGGCCAGAGTATGGTTGTAATTATGAAAGGTGTTTCATAGATTACACCATCGATGCAACTACGACATGACACATAGTATCGATTCATTGACAACTCTCGATAAACCAATGGTTGTCGAATCGATCGGGATATATGAGTTGAAGGGACCGTACTGTACGCTAACCATAATTGAATGGTTCTTGCAGGCACTATCATGTGATACCTAGGGAATCACGTAAGCGATGCTGCTAGGCGTTTAACGTGATTGGTTGGGTACTATCAGACTTGAGTTCTGACGTTCTTACTATCAAGGAGTTGATAAGTAAGAATGGAGCAATTGGGGTATGCTCGAATAAGGACATGTTTAGTCCGAATCACATGGAGATGTGAACCCACGGCTAGTTGTATCAATGAACCATTGAGGGCCACACAAGTACTAGCTTTGTAAATCCCGATGAGAAGTAAAAATAGTTCAATGTGTTGAACGGCTTATAAAGGAGTTTATAAGCGTAAGGAAAATTAGAAGTATGACTTCTATAAAGGAGAAAATAGTTCAATGTGTTGAACGGCTTATAAATGTGTTTATAAGTGTAAAGAAAAATAGAAGTATGACTTCTATGAGAGAAATATAAATTTTAATTTATGGAAGTGTTCCTAGAATTAAAATTTGGCCAAGTGACTAATGTTTTTGAAAATTGTGATTTTCATAAACATTATTATGGACTAAATTAAATTAATTCAAGTGTTGAATTAATTAAACACTAGTGGGCCTAGTAGAGCCCAAATAATTAAATTAATTCAAGTGTTGGATTAATTAAATAATATTGAGTCTTGTAGAGCTCAATTAAAATAATTATTTAACTAGTGGGACTTGGGTAAATTCAAGTAATGTTTAAATTAGTCTCAATATGTTTGAGATAATTAAATTTAGTCCAAAGTTTTAATTTGATTAAAACTATATATATGCATGCATGGGAGGTGAAGAGTTGGGAATACTTTTGATTAAAATAAAGGTGGCATGCAACTTTTTGTATCAACTTTTTGCAACCCCAAGACTAGATTCTCCTCCCTCATTCTACACATACATGGCCGAAACTCATCAATTTTTCTCTCAAGTTTTCTCCATTTTGTGTTCTTGAATTTGTTAAGACACAACACTTCTCTTTGAAAAAATCCTCACATTTTTCTAGTGCAAATTGTGAGGGGATCTACCTAGTTGGTGGTGGGCCTAATTTGAAGGAAATTTTCAAGGATTTGGAGGAGGAGCTTGTAGATCTTCATGCCTTGAAGAGCTTTGTTGTTTGACAACAAAGTTGGAGCCAACATCAACTTTTAAAGTTGATAGGTAAACTTCTAAACATCCTATGTATGTTTTTGGTGTTTTTGTATTTGTTGCACAAAGAAATGGGGTGGCCGAAATTTTCTTCATAAAATTCGATTTTTGTGCTTCCGTTGCGTTTCCGACCACCGTAACCGGTCCGCTTTCAAGTGGTATCCGAGCTATGGTTACATTTTTGTGTAGCAAATACAATATATATTATGTTGAGATCGATTTCTCACCGCATGAGTGTATTTTTGCAACAAATTCAAGGCCACATTTGGGGATTTTTTCGGCAGCTTGTTGCTGCCCATTTCGGGCAGCCCAAGCTGCCCGAAGGGCTGCCCGAAACGGGCAGCAAGGGCAGCCCTAGGGGCTGCCCGAAACGCCCCATCCTTTTAATAAAAAAAAATTTTTTTTTAAGTTGGCCGGAATCCGGCGACGGAGCTCCGGCGACGGCGATGACGGCTAGGGTTTCCAAAAGTGTTTTGGAATATCAAAGTGTCATGGGCCTTGAGTTGTTGGGCCATTGGATGGCTAACATGTTTGTGAATTTTAAATGGGCCTAAAATGTTTTTGGTGAAAAATAAGTTTTTGGGCCCTTAAGTTTAAATTACAAAAGTTGCAAATATTTTCTCATAAAATAAATAATTGAAGTTGGACTTTAATTATTTATAGTAAATGGTGATTTACAAGAAATTCGAGTTATAAATAAATTAATTTGAAAGTAGACAAAGGTGTTTGTATACTTTGTTAATTTAGTTTATAATCGTGGCGGTTAGTGATTGGATCAAGATATATAATATTGGATCAATTAATTATAGTGATAATTAATTGATGGTGTATGATATGTGATATTATGCATGAAGGATGATCAAAAGCCCAAGCCCAATTTGCTAGGTGTATGCTAGGATATTTGTGTTGAATGATTGTAATAATTATCAATTTATCAAGTGGGCTTGGTTTATGGCCCGTTCCCACCCCATGAGATGTATCCCTATGTGCCATGGATATTTATTTGTAAATATTAGAATAGGGGAAGATCAAGATTGGAAGATGGTGGCCTTGGTGATTATGAAGATCGAAGACATGTAATATTGGATGCTAATGTAATAGTATAGTTGCATTGCATCCCGTGCATTTACCCTAGGATTGGACCTAGGCCCGTGTTTGGCTCACACGGGCCATTAGTACTTGGGGCGATTGATCATCCTTGTATTGTTTACTGTTTATAATATATGCATGATATGTTATAAATAATGAGTATGTGCGTTATTATTATGATAATAACAAAGTTGCATGAATCCGGCAAACATACGATCAAACATGGCGAGCTTTTAAAATAAAATTAATGATGAGACCTTTCAAAATTAAAAACCCTCATTTTGAATAAGATTCAAAATTAATATCAAGCCCGAAAAGGGGAATTATAAATTTGTTTATAATTTCCTTGTCTTCCATCGACAATGGGTGCATGATGAACGCTACCCGTACTCGGGGCTCGGCTCATATTATTGGGGGAGCCCTGGATGCCGGAAAGCTGTGACATCCATTGACATGGTGATGTGAACTACGTGGAACTCCCATGATTTCGGCTCATATTATTGAGGGAACTCATGGCGACCGTCCATTAAGGTTCAACATCGATGGGTAAGGCTTGACACGTGAAGATGAACGACGTCATATTATTGGGTCCTAATCAAACGTGAGACAAAAGTTTACGTTAGAGGGTTGCATTGTGATGCAATTGGAAACTACCTTTTAGGAATTGTGATTGGCTGATATTATTCGGGATCATAATTCGCTAATTGGACCTTACGTACCTACTGAGGAAAGGAGTTTCCCGTTTTCACTAGAGGGTAGTGAAAGATGTCAAAACAGTGGGAGTAAATATTTATAAAGTTAAAGTCCATACTTTATATCTTACCAAATATTTAAAATAGTCATCAACATTTATCTGTTTTTACTTTTCAGTACAAATCGACAATGTCTTCGATGCGCAATTCGATATCTATAATACTCGACAAACACATATTAACTGGACCTAATTACCTCACTTGGCTAAGAAATTTGAAAATAGTCTTAAATTCGGAAAGGGTAACATATACACTAACTCAGTCGCCCCCTGTTGAGGCTCCGACTGACTGCAATCCTGAGGAATTGCAGGCTTACAAGGAATGGTGTGACCATGACTTGATAGCCAGGTGTTATATGCTGACTTCTATGAACGATGAGCTACAGAGGCGTTTTGAGGGTGCAAAGAGTGCTGCTGACATTCATTTGCATCTCAAAGAGCTCTTTGGAGAGCAAACGCGTCCTCTTAGGCATGCTACCGTCAAGGAGCTGATCACTTTGCGCATGCGAGAGGGGACCTCGGTCCATGAGCATGGCCTAAAGGTGATCGGGCTCGTGGACAAGCTCGTTGGCATGGATCTGATCCTGCCTTCGGAGTTGACCACCGACATGTTGCTGTTATCGCTGCCTAGCTCATTTGATCCTTTTGTGGTGAACTTCAACATGAACAAGATGGAACCGACCCTTGAGGAGTTGGTGAACATGCTTGTTACGTTTGAATCCACCATCAAGAAAGAGAAGTTGGTTCTTTATGTGGGTTCTTCATCTGGTACGAAGATTGATCCACATGGGAAGGGAAAGAAGAGTTCTTTCCAACGTCCCGAGAAGAACGTGCCCTTGTTGAGGCAATCTCCGAACCCTGTTGAGGCAGCCAGACCAGTTAAGGCTGACAAGACTAATGATGTATGTCATCACTGCAAGAAGCCTGGACATTGGAGGCGTAATTGCAAAGAATATCTTGCCCAGAAGTGTTCTGGAAACGGTATGTTCTAAATTTAAGTAAACATTTTAATTAACTCTACTTCTTGGGTATTAGATACCGGTTGTGACTCACATCTCTGTAATGGGTTACAGGTGATGGGAAGAAGTAGGAAGCCTAAGGAAGGTGTGACCTTCTTGAGGATGGGCAATGGAGCAAGAGTTGCTGCCAAGGCTATTAAGGATGTTTACTTATTGTTGAACAATGACTTTAAGTTAATTTTAAGAGATGTTTTGTTTGTACCTGTTTGATGTAAAACATTGTTTCCATTTCTATTGTGATAAAAATGGATATTCTTGTTTATTTAGCAAAGGTGTTTGCAACATTTACAAGAATGAATGTTTAATTGGTACTTGAGAACTTGAAAACGATCTCTATAACTTAAAAGTAAAAGATATTCTACTAAATGTCCATTCAAAGGCAGATACCATATGAGATATGGATGGGTAAGCCTCCCAAATATTCTTATCTTAGAATATGGGGAGCCCTGCTTATGTGAAGGAGGTAGTGGGAGATAAATTGGATTGTTGATCCATTTTATGTTACTTTGTGGGATATCCAAGGAATTAAGTTGGATATCATTTCTATCATCCCCAAGAAACAAAAGTGTTTGTTTCTAGGAATGCAACCTTTTTGGAAAAGGATTTTCTATTGGATAGAAAAAGGGAGATGATAGAACTCGAAGAGGTTCGAGAGAAACCCACAATTATAGAACCCACACCCGATGAGCCAAGAGAGGAGATACAAGCTCCTAGCAGATACGAGAAAGTCTCGAGACCACCTATGAGGTATGGTCAGCTTCTTGAAGAAGGCCATGATGAGCCTAACCATGGATGTGATCCATGGACCTTCAAGGAAGCGTTATCTGATGCCAATTCATCCAAGTGACTTGAAGAAATGGAATCTGAGATGAATTCCATGCATTCGAACCAAGTGTAGGATCTTGTGGATCCACCTGTGGGAACTGTTCCCATAGGGACTTGGGGCGGATGGGAAGGTATTGACTTTCAAGGCGCGATTGGTGGCAAAAGGATGTACTCAAAGACAAGGAGTTGACTTTGAGGAAACCTTTTCCCAGTCGTAATGTTCAAGTCCATAAGGATTTTGCTAGCCATAGCTGCATGGTATGACTATGAGATATGGCAGATGGATGTTAAGACAGTCTTTCTTAATGGGGATTTTAAGAAAGTGATTTACATGTCTCAACCTGAAGGGTTTACATCTATCGGAAGTGAGCATATGGTATGTAAACTTCAGAGATCTATTTATGATCTAAAGCAGGCATCAAGGAGTTGGAACCTTAGATTCGATAGTACAATCAAAGAGTTTGATTTACTAAGAATCATGAGGGACCCTATGTGTATAAGAAGGTCAGTGGGAGTGTTGTGACATTCCTGGTGTTATATGTTGATGACATTCTACTCATTGGGAATGATGTAGGAATGTTGCAATCAGCTGAGATATGGTTAGCGAGTAAGTTCTCGATGCAGGACTTGGGTGAAGCATCTTTTGTATTGGGATACATATCTATAGAGATAGATCGAAAAGATGGCTTGGTCTCACCCAGTCCACATACATGATACCATCGTGAAGCGGTTCTCGATGGATGCGTCCTTGAGAGGACATCTACCAATGTGTCATGGCGTGTCCCTATCCAAGTCTGTCTCCTGAGACTGATGCAGAGATAGTGACGATGACACGCATTCCGTATGCTTCGGCAATTGGTAACATCATGTATGGGATGATATCTACACGTCCTGACGTGGCGTTTTCACTATGTGTAGTGAAAAGATATCAATCGAACCCCGGTCTTCCACAACTAGAAAGCTGTGAAAGACATCCTCAAGTTGTGAGAAGGACCAATAAGTTGTTCTTGGTCTATGGGGTAGAGAACTGAAATTGGAAGGCTATACCGACTCTAGCTTCCAAAGCGATATCGATAACTCGAAGTCAACCTCTAGTTTCGTATTCATGCTCAACGGTGCTGCTGTCTCTTGGAAGAGTTCCAAGCAAGACAATATTACGGATTCCAGCACAGAGGCCGAATACATTGCTGCATCAGATGCAGCAAGAGAGGCTGTTTGGATAAGGAATTTCGTCCAAGAGTTGGACGTCATTCCTAATGGAATTGCTCCTATCCCGGTGTTGTGTGACAACACGGGAGCTATAGCTCAAGCAAAGGAGCCAAGGTCTCATTAGAAATCCAAACTAGTATTGAGAAAGTACCACATCCTCGGAGAGATTGTGGAATGAAGAGTAGTGTCTATTGACAAAGTCGGCTCCGCAGATTATGTTGTTGATCCACTAGCTAAGCCTTTACCTGGACCATTATTCGACAAGCATCGCGAATCAATGGGTTTTAAGCATATGGGTAGTTGGCTCTAGTGCAAGTGGGAGATTGTTAGAGTAGGTGCCCGTCGAGCCAAGTGTTGGCCGAGTGTTCACAATGAAACTCTATGAATAAGCAGTCTTTATTTTAATAATATTTGAAATTATTATTTTGGCAAATCTTTATCTGTATACCCATGCTAGCTGCATAGATAAAGCCCTTGAATATACAAATAGTAGAAAGAATATGAGATGCTCATATGATGAGTATCATGAAACTCATATTTGTAATACTGTATATTCTAAACGGTTCCTAGTCGATTCAGCCGCCACTAAGAAGGATATAGGCCGCTCGAGTTAGAGACTAGTATCTGCGATGTGAGTACCATGTTTCATTGGTAGGGGACATTGTGATGTCCGAACATGCAGATAGGTGCTCCTTGTAGAGTGCACTGAACAACCCTCCATAAAAGGACTTTCCAAGTGGTTCTCACTTATCGAGTGGAAAAGTCCTGGTTTATGGTTGTACAGAATTAGTCCTTATGACCCGGGACAACATTGAGACTCTATGTGCTAGAATTACACTTTGACTTGTTTACCGACTCTCATGGGGTCATCAGGTGGCAAGGTTGGGTGTTCTGTCGAAACACATAGGAGTCGATGCATTGTAGTCGGGGATTTACCGCTTACCTTCGGGTATGGATATCCTATGTGTAATCATGTGTATGTAGGTTGAAATCTCTGGCCAGAGTATGGTTGTAATTATGAAAGGTGTTTCATAGATTACACCATCGATGCAACTACGACATGACACATAGTATCGATTCATTGACAACTCTCGATAAACCAATGGTTGTCGAATCGATCGGGATATATGAGTTGAAGGGACCGTACTGTACGCTAACCATAATTGAATGGTTCTTGCAGGCACTATCATGTGATACCTAGGGAATCACGTAAGCGATGCTGCTAGGCGTTTAACGTGATTGGTTGGGTACTATCAGACTTGAGTTCTGACGTTCTTATTATCAAGGTGTTGATAAAAAATAATGGTTGGCATGCAACTTTTTGTATCAACTTTTTGCAACCCCAAGAGAACTCTTCCCTCCTCCATTCCAAGCAATATGGCCGAAACCTCTCTTGCAATTCTCTCCCAAGATTTTTCTCCATTTTGTTCTTCAAATTGTTGAAGAATAAAATACTTCTCTTTGATAAATCTTCTTGTTTTTCTAGTGCAAAACAAGAAGGGATTTACCTAGTTAGTGGTGGGCTTGATTTGAAGGAAAGAACTCAAAGAAAAGGAGGAGCTTGTAGATTTCTTCATGCCATTCAAGAGCCAAGTTGTTTACAACTTGGTTGGTGCCATCATCAATCTCTTGAGATTGATAGGTAACGATTTTCTCACACCCTATGAATGTCATTATGTGTGTTTTTGTATTTGTTGCACAAAGAAATGGGGTGGCCGAAATTTTCTTCATAAAATTCGATTTTTGTGCTTCCGTTGCGTTTCCGGCCACCGTAACCGGTCCGCTTTCACAAACATTGCGGATTTGTTCTTTAGAGAAGTCGTTAGGTTGCATGGCATGTCTAGGACTATTGTTTCTGGTCACGATGTTAAATTCTTGAGTTACTTTTGGAAGAATTTATGGGCTAAAATTGACACAAAATTATTGTTTTCTACTACTTGTCATCCTCAAACGGATGGACAAACTGAAGTTGTCAATAGAACTTTGGAACACTTTTGCGTGCTATTCTTAAAAAGAACTTGGATTGACATTTCTATGGACTTTATTTTGGGGTTGCCTAGGACTAAGAAGGGTAGGGATTCTTTTTTTGTTGTTGTGGATAGATTCTCTAAGATGGCACATTTTATAGCTTGTCATAAAACCAATGATGCTTCAAACATTGCGGATTTGTTCTTTAGAGAAGTCGTTAGGTTGCATGCATCCTAGGACTATGCCGTAAGAGTATTTGTTTCACTGTCACTACTGTTAAAATTGACGTGTTAACTTTTGGAAACTTTTGCGCTGCTAAAATTGGATACAAATTGTTGTTTACTATGCTACCATAAAACGGATGGCAACTAAGGTCAATAACTACTTTGGCATTTTGCGTGCATAGAAAAGACTTGGATTGACCTATTTGTAATGCCCGGAACAATGATTGACATATACGAATATGTTGTGAAGATTGTACATAACCATAAGAAATAAGAAATGATATCATATATGATTTTCAGTATGATTATGACTTGTTGAGGACAGAAGTACTGTATTGGATTATGATTGAGAATATGATAGTGTTGATATCTATTGAGAATTAGATTGACCGCATCGAGAATATTGGAGTATTTATATTTCGGTGAGACCGGAAGGACCGAACCGAGATCGGAACGTACGATCAGAGTTCGCACCGTCCGTTCGGAGTTCGGAGCGTCCGAGCCAGGTGGCTGGACACATGGATGGCATGCAATAGTTCGGATCGACCGATCGTAGTTCGGATCATCCGAGACAGTTGGCTAGAGACGTGGAAGACATGCAGGATTCGGAACGTACGAAGTAAGTTCGGAGCGTCCGAAGGGTGTCAGATCGGAGCGTCCGAAGTGGATCGGATCTTCCGATCATTGCCTATAAATAGAGGCGAGGTTTCGTTAGATTTGAAAGCATTAGAAACATTTCTTAGAAGTGTTAAGAATCATTCCTATTGCAGATTCATCTTCACGACTGTAACAGCAATTCTACGACGGAAGGTATACTACATGCTTTGTTTTGGGGAATCACGACTCAAATGAGATCACATTTGAGTTTCCCAACTAAAATCACATACGAGTTTTATTGTTTATATCTTGATATAGGTATTATTATAGATTTGTTTATATGCAAATCTCGTTATGCTTTGTTTACAGATCATGTTACATTGCATTAGATGTTTATTAGAACTTGTATTCAATTCCTATTATGCTTTGTTTACAGATCATGTTACATTGCATTAGATGATTATGCTTGTTTACAGATTTTGTATTCATGCATTAAGATAGGACAGTCTGGAGATCAGGCAGACTTCTAGACGTTCGGTTCTATCCCAGCTTAGGGGAAGATCACCCCCCTATTGTAGACGTGGATACAGATCAGGCCGAAGTCTAGGAATAAGACGTACCGTCACCCCGATTGGGAGGGTAGGTGATAGATCGTCTTATTCACACCGGGATCCCTAGAGTTTTAGTCGAGTCGCATCTAGACATGATTAGGCTCGCATTTCATGATTTTATATGAATGACATTCATATCAGCATGTTTCATGTTTTATAGTATTTATATGCATGTTCACATGTTTATACTGGGATTTGTTCTCACCGGTTTTCCGGCTGTTGTTATGTCTGTATGTGTGCATAACAACAGGTGGGGCAGGATTTGGGTCGAGACAGAGATGATCGTGTTAGCGTGGAGATCTCGGGCCTAGCAGACGGACCAGTAGTTGTCTTTTGTTATGTACTGTATTTTATTACTGGTTAGTTGAGGACATACGGAACAGGACATAGATTTTATGTTTGTATGTTGTAAATTAAATAAGAACTTGTGCTTGTCTAGTTACATTTTGATTTAAATATAAAAGCGAAAAATTGACCCACATTTTAGAATAACAATCCATTTAATCCCAAGAAAAAGATTTAGAGCCCGGGTCCCCACAACAGGTGGTATCAGAGCCGATAGTTCCGTTAGACTGAAATAGTATCGAATGAGAGGGGTAGATCGAGTCTTCTTCCTTGCTTGATGATGTGCTAGCATGATTATTGCTTTCTTATTACATGTTGTTTGGTATTTGATTAATTTCAGCATGTGATTGACTGAATCAGAACCGAGTCTAGATCAGAGGTAACTGACTAGATGATGGCTGAGACAGTTGTATATCTTGTTTACTAATCAGTTGGATTATTAGATATGCCTCCTAGAAGAGCAGCCGTACCTCTACGACCAGCAGCGCCAGAGCAGGGGAGTACATCCGGAGATTCTATGGATGTTACGGCGACCCCTATGGAGACGTTGCTGAAGCGATTCCAATCCTTTCGACCTCCCACTTTAAAAGGTACCGAGAATGCCATCGAGTGCGAAAGTTGGCTTGAAGATATTGAGATGCTATTCGACTCGTTGGAGTACAGTGATGAGAAGAGGATCAAGCTAATTGGCCATCAATTGCAAGATATAGCAAAGAATTGGTGGTTGAACATTAGGAGAGCTTTAGAGCAGCGGGGTACCGAAATTTCTTGGAAGATATTCAAGACCGAGTTTTATCAGCGATTCTTCCCTGTATCCTACCGTAAAGATAAAGGCGCTGAATTCGCAAACCTGAGGCAAGGGCCATTGAACATTGAGGAGTACGTTGCTAAATTCTCTTCTTTGCTTCGTTTTGCACCTCATGTTTCAGGAAATGACGAGGCCATGGCAGACCAATTTATCAATGGCCTAAATCCTGACATCTTTACCTTAGTAAATACTGGGAGACCCGATAATTTCTCGGATGCACTGAATCGAGCCAAGGGTGCAGAAGCAGGATTGTTGCGGCAGCGGAGTGTTCCTTATGTTGTACCAAGTCCGAGACCGCCACTACCTCCATCCCAGATTCCTCCTCCTCGATTTGAAAGCGGCGGTAGTAGCAGCGGCAAGAAGGATCAGTTGAAAGCCAAGGGGAAGCAGTTTAAAAGACCAGGGAGCAGCTCGTCCAGCTCCAGCGGATCAAAACAGAGTGGTTTTGATCAAAGTTCAAGGTTTATCGGTGGTTATTGCAGTTCCTGTGGAGGAAAGCATGCGACTGAACAGTGCCAGGGAGTTACAGGCCGATGCAACGTTTGTAGGCAACCAGGGCATTTTGCCAAAGTCTGTCCACAGAGAGATGTACAGCAAGGCCAGAGTGGAAGAGCATCCGGTTCAGTACCTCAGTTTGAGCGGCAGGCATCGTCGGTTCACTCTTTTCAGCCTCCACCAGCACCGACTCCACCCAGAGGCCGAGGTAGTCAGACTGTGACTCAACCTCCGAGGCAACAGGCCCAAGTGTTTGCGTTGACAGAGGAGCAAGCACAAGATGCACCAGATGATGTTATAGCAGGTAACTGTCTCCTTTATGGTTATCCTGCTTATATCTTGATAGATACAGGTGCATCGCATACATTCATCTCAGAACGATTTGCATTGTTGCATTCATTGCCTGTTGAGTCTTTGTTAGACGTTGTGTCTATTAATTCTCCGTTGGGAAGTGGATTAATATCTGTAACTACGGTTAGACATTGCATTCTACAGTTTGAGGGGCATGAGATTGACCTAGATTGTATAGTGTTGGGTCTAGCTGATTTTGATTGTATAGTCGGTATTGACATGCTAACGAAGTACAGAGCCACCGTGGATTGTTTCCACAAGATTGTCAGATTCAGACCCGAGATGACAGACGAGTGGAAATTCTACGGGAAGGGTTCCAGATCTCGGATTCCCTTGATTTCGGCTCTTACTATGAACAGACTGTTACAGAAAGGAGCGGATGGTTTCTTTGTTTATGCTGTAGATATGCAGAAGTCGAGCCCGGCATTGGCAGATCTGCCAGTAGTACGGGAATTTCCAGATATTTTTCCAGATGAGATCCCAGGATTACCTCCGGTTCGTGAGATAGATTTTAGCATTGAACTTGCGCCAGGTACCGTACCTATTTCGAGAGCTCCATATAGGATGGCACCCATCGAACTCAAAGAATTGAAAGCACAATTAGAAGATCTTCTAGCCAAGGGATATATCAGACCTAGTGTATCTCCTTGGGGCGCTCCGGTGCTGTTCGTGCGAAAGAAAGATGGGTCGATGCGGTTGTGTATCGATTACCGGCAGTTGAACAAGGCAACGATCAAGAATAAATATCCTTTGCCTAGGATCGATGACCTATTTGATCAGTTGCAGGGATCCTCGGTCTATTCTAAGATTGATTTACGTTCTGGTTATCATCAGCTCAGAGTTCGAGATATAGACATACCAAAGACAGCGTTTCGAACCAGGTATGGACATTACGAATTTATTGTCATGCCTTTTGGTTTAACAAATGCTCCTGCGGTATTTATGGGCTTGATGAACCAAGTGTTTCAGAGATATCTAGATGAATTTGTGATTGTCTTCATTGATGACATTTTGGTGTATTCGAAGAACAGAAATGAGCATGCAGAGCATCTCAGAATTGTGTTGCAGACGTTGAGAAACGAGCGACTGTATGCTAAATTGTCAAAGTGTGAGTTTTGGTTGAATAGAGTTGTCTTCTTAGGACATATCATTTCTGGAGATGGTATTTCTGTTGATCCGAGTAAAGTGGAAGCTGTGATTAGTTGGTCGAGACCGACTTCTGTACCAGAAATACGCAGTTTCATGGGCTTAGCCGGATACTACAGAAGATTTATCAAAGATTTCTCCAGTATTGCAAAACCAATAACTCAATTAACACAAAAGAATGCACCATTTGTTTGGTCAGAGGAGTGTGAGTCTAGCTTTGTTGAATTGAAGAAAAGGCTGACCAGTGCTCCAGTATTGACGATACCTTCAGGTACAGGTGATTTTGTTGTATATTGTGATGCTTCTCATAGAGGTTTGGGATGTGTTCTTATGCAGCGAGGTCATGTGATCGCATACGCCTCGAGACAATTGAAGCCACATGAAGTTCGATACCCCATTCATGATCTTGAATTGGCGGCTATCGTGTTTGCATTAAAGATTTGGCGTCATTATCTCTATGGCGAGAAATTTGAGATCTTTTCCGATCACAAGAGCTTAAAGTACCTATTTTCTCAATCAGAATTGAATATGAGGCAACGTAGATGGCTAGATCTTCTGAAAGACTTTGACTGTGAAATCAAATATTATCCAGGAAAGTCAAATGCAGCAGCAGATGCCTTGAGTCGTAAGGTATGTTCATTGTCCTTATCGACGATAGGTGTTAACAAGTTAGTTGAAAATTGCTGTACATCTGGATTAGAATTTGATACAGATAGTAAGCCACTACGACTCTTTACGATCCAAGTTGAGCCCAATTTGATTATGAGGATTAAGGAAGCACAAAGAACTGATCAGAATGTGCAAAGATCAATCCAAATGGTCAGATCAGGGCATGTATCAGAATATCAGGTACGAGATCATGTGTTGTACGTGAATAACCGTCTAGTTGTGCCAGATGTTGCAGATTTGAGGCAGCAGATTCTGACAGAGGCACATTGTAGTCGGTTCAGCATTCATCCTGGTGGCAGAAAGATGTACAATGACTTGAAGACACAGTTCTGGTGGAAGCAAATGAAGTCAGATATTGCCGAATTTGTGTCTAAATGCTTGAACTGCCAACAGGTGAAGGCCGAGAGGAAGAAGCCGGGGGGTTTACTTCAGAGTTTATCCATTCCAGAATGGAAATGGGACCACATTTCCATGGATTTTGTGACGAAGTTACCACGATCATCCAAAGGCTGTGATGCGATTTGGGTCATTATTGACAGACTGACCAAATCCGCATGTTTCATTCCATATAGAATGACGTTTAGACAGGATCAGATGGCGGAGATTTATATTCGCGAGGTAGTCAGATTGCATGGAGTGCCGAAGTCTATCGTATCAGATCGTGATCCACGATTCACTTCTCACTTCTGGCACAGTTTACAGCAGGCCTTAGGTACGACATTACACCTGAGTACTGCTTATCATCCTCAGACAGACGGACAGTCAGAGCGGACTATACAGACATTAGAGGATATGTTAAGAGCCGTAGTGCTAGATTTTGGCATTGGTTGGCAAGATTCTCTACCTCTTTGCGAATTCTCTTATAATAACAGCTATCAGACGAGCATTGAGATGGCACCGTTTGAAGCGTTGTATGGCAAGAAGTGCAGATCTCCGCTATATTGGGATGATGTTTCAGAAGTACCAGAACTTGGGCCAGATATGATTCGTGACATGACTGAGAAGGTAAAGATCATTCAGAAACGAATGAAGACAGCACAAGATCGACAAGCAAAGTACGCCAATATCAGACGTAGACCGTTAGTATTTGAGGCGGGAGATAGAGTGTTTTTAAAGATTTCTCCATTCAGAGGCGTTGTTCGATTTGGCAAACGCGGAAAACTCTCTCCTCGATACATTGGTCCTTACGAGATTCTTGAAAAGATTGGCGATCGAGCTTATCGACTTGCTCTTCCTCCTTCCTTATCCGGAATACATGACGTATTTCATGTATCAATGTTACGCAGATATATGCCAGATGTTTCTCATGTTATTCAACCGAACGAAGCTGAACTTGATCACACCTTGAGCTATATAGAACGACCGATACAGATTCTTGATCGAAAGGACAAACAGCTCAGAACGAAGACCATTCCACTTGTGAAAGTTCAGTGGAGTCGACATGGCATTGAGGAAGCGACGTGGGAAACGGAAGAAAACATGAGGCAGAAACACCCCGAGTTATTTATATGATATGAGTATGTATTCAGTTTTAGATTATCAAACTGTTTTAGATACTTTGTATGGTTACTTCAGTTCGAGGACGAACTTCTGTCTTAGAGGGGGAGAAATGTAATGCCCAGAACAATGATTGACATATACGAATATGTTGTGAAGATTGTACATAACCATAAGAAATAAGAAATGATATCATATATGATTTTCAGTATGATTATGACTTGTTAGGACAGAAGTACTGTATTGGATTATGATTGAGAATATGATAGTGTTGATATCTATTGAGAATTAGATTGACCGGCATCGAGAATATTGGAGTATTTATATTTCGGTGAGACCGGAAGGACCGAACCGAGATCGGAACGTACGATCAGAGTTCGCACCGTCCGTTCGGAGTTCGGAGCGTCCGAGCCAGGTGGCTGGACACATGGATGGCATGCAATAGTTCGGATCGACCGATCGTAGTTCGGATCATCCGAGACAGTTGGCTAGAGACGTGGAAGACATGCAGGATTCGGAACGTACGAAGTAAGTTCGGAGCGTCCGAAGGGTGTCAGATCGGAGCGTCCGAAGTGGATCGGATCTTCCGATCATTGCCTATAAATAGAGGCGAGGTTTCGTTAGATTTGAAAGCATTAGAAACATTTCTTAGAAGTGTTAAGAATCATTCCTATTGCAGATTCATCTTCACGACTGTAACAGCAATTCTACGACGGAAGGTATACTACATGCTTTGTTTTGGGGAATCACGACTCAAATGAGATCACATTTGAGTTTCCCAACTAAAATCACATACGAGTTTTATTGTTTATATCTTGATATAGGTATTATTATAGATTTGTTTATATGCAAATCTCGTTATGCTTTGTTTACAGATCATGTTACATTGCATTAGATGTTTATTAGAACTTGTATTCAATTCCTATTATGCTTTGTTTACAGATCATGTTACATTGCATTAGATGATTATGCTTGTTTACAGATTTTGTATTCATGCATTAAGATAGGACAGTCTGGAGATCAGGCAGACTTCTAGACGTTCGGTTCTATCCCAGCTTAGGGGAAGATCACCCCCCTATTGTAGACGTGGATACAGATCAGGCCGAAGTCTAGGAATAAGACGTACCGTCACCCCGATTGGGAGGGTAGGTGATAGATCGTCTTATTCACACCGGGATCCCTAGAGTTTTAGTCGAGTCGCATCTAGACATGATTAGGCTCGCATTTCATGATTTTATATGAATGACATTCATATCAGCATGTTTCATGTTTTATAGTATTTATATGCATGTTCACATGTTTATACTGGGATTTGTTCTCACCGGTTTTCCGGCTGTTGTTATGTCTGTATGTGTGCATAACAACAGGTGGGGCAGGATTTGGGTCGAGACAGAGATGATCGTGTTAGCGTGGAGATCTCGGGCCTAGCAGACGGACCAGTAGTTGTCTTTTGTTATGTACTGTATTTTATTACTGGTTAGTTGAGGACATACGGAACAGGACATAGATTTTATGTTTGTATGTTGTAAATTAAATTAAGAACTTGTGCTTGTCTAGTTACATTTTGATTTAAATATAAAAGCGAAAAATTGACCCACATTTTAGAATAACAATCCATTTAATCCCAAGAAAAAGATTTAGAGCCCGGGTCCCCACATCTATGGACTTTATTTTGGGGTTGCCTAGGACTAAGAAGGGTAGGGATTCTTTTTTTGTTGTTGTGGATAGATTATCTAAGATGGCACATTTTATAGCTTGTCATAAAACAAATGATGCTTCAAACATTGCGGATTTGTTCTTTAGAGAAGTCGTTAGGTTGCATGGCATGCCTAGGACTATTGTTTCTGGTCGCGATGTTAAATTCTTTAGTTACTTTTGGAAGACTTTAGGGGCTAAACTTGGCACAAAATTGTTGTTTTCTACTACTTGTCATCCTCAAACAGATGGACAAACTGAAGTTGTCAATAAAACTTTGGGAACACTTTTGCGTGATATTCTTAAAAAGAACTTGGATTGACATTTCTATGGACTTTATTTTGGGGTTGCCTATGACTAAGAAGGGGAGGGATTCTATTTTTGTTGTTGTGGATAGATTAACTAAGATGGCACATTTTCTAGCTTGTCATAAAACCGATGATGCTTCAAACATTGCGGATTTGTTCTTTAGAAAAGTCGTTAGGTTGCATGGCATGTCTAGGACCATTGTTTCTGGTCACGATGTTAAATTCTTGAGTTACTTTTGGAAGAATTTATGGGCTAAACCTGACACAAAATTATTGTTTTCTACTACTTGTCATCCTCAAACGGATGGACAAACTGAAGTTGTCAATAGAACTTTGGAACACTTTTGCGTGCTATTCTAAAAATGAACTTGGATTGACATTTCTATGGACTTTATTTTGGGGTTGCCTATGACTAAGAAGGGGAGGGATTCTATTTTTGTTATTGTGGATAGATTATCTAAGATGGCACATTTTCTAGCTTGTCATAAAACCGATGATACTTCAAACATTGCGGATTTGTTATTTAGAGAAGTCGTTAGGTTGCATGGCATGTCATCCTCAAACGGATGGACAAACTGAAGTTTGGAAACACTTTTGCGTTCTATTCTTAAAAAGAACTTGGATTGACATTTCTATGGACTTTATTTTGGGGTTGCTTATGACTAAGAAGGGGAGGGATTCTATTTTTGTTGTCGTGGATAGATTATCTAAGATGGCACATTTTCTAGCTTGTCATAAAACCAATGATGCTTCAAACATTGCGGATTTGTTCTTTAGAGAAGTCGTTAGGTTGCATGGCATGTCTAGGACTATTGTTTCTGGTCACGATGTTAAATTCTTGAGTTACTTTTGGAAGAATTTATGGGCTAAACTTGACACAAAATTATTGTTTTCTACTACTTGTCATCCTCAAACGGATGGACAAACTGAAGTTGTCAATAGAACTTTGGAACACTTTTGCGTGCTATTCTTAAAAAGAACTTGGATTGACATTTTATGGACTTTATTTTGGGGTTGCCTATGACTAAGAAGGGGAGGGATTCTATTTTTGTTGTTGTGGATAGATTATCTAAGATGGCACATTTTCTAGCTTGTCATAAAACCGATCATGCTTCAAACATTGCGGATTTGTTATTTAGAGAAGTCGTTAGGTTGCATGGCATGTCTAGGACTATTGTTTCTGCTCAAGATGTTAAATTCTTGAGTTACTTTTGGAAGAATTTATGGTCTAAACCTGACACAAAATTATTGTTTTCTACTACTTGTCATCCTCAAACGGATGGACAAACTGAAGTTGTCAATAGAACTTCGGAAACACTTTTGCGTGCTATTTTTAAAAAGAACTTGGATTGACATTTCTATTGACTTTATTTTGGGGTTGCCTAGGACTAAGGAGGGGAGGGATTCTATTTTTGTTGTTGTGGATAGATTCTCTAAGATGTCACATTTTATAGATTGTCATAAAACCGATGATGCTTCAAACATTGCGGATTTTTTCTTTAGAGAAGTCGTTAGGTTGCATGGCATGCCTAGGACTATTGTTTCTGGTCGCGATGTTAAATTCTTGAGTTACTTTTGGAGGACTTTATGGGCTAAACTTGACACAAAATTGTTGTTTTCTACTACTTGTCATCCTCAAACGGATGGACAAACTGAAGTTGTCAATAGAACTTTGGGAACACTTTTGCGTGCTATTCTTAAAAAGAACTTGGATTGACATTTCTATGGACTTTATTTTGGGGTTGCCTAGGACTAAGAAGGGTAGGGATTCTTTTTTGTTGTTGTGGATAGATTCTCTAAGATGGCACATTTTATAGCTTGTCATAAAACCAATGATGCTTCAAACATTGCAGGATTTGTTCTTTAGAGAAGTCGTTAGGTTGCATGGCATGCCTAGGACTATTGTTTCTGGTCGCGATGTTAAATTCTTTAGTTACTTTTGGAAGACTTTATGGGCTAAACTTGGCACAAAATTGTTGTTTTCTACTACTTGTCATCCTCAAACGGATGGACAAACTGAAGTTGTCAATAAAACTTTGGGAACACTTTTGCGTGCTATTCTTAAAAAGAACTTGGATTGACATTTCTATGGACTTTATTTTGGGGTTGCCTATGACTAAGAAGGGTAGGGATTCTATTTTTGTTGTTGTGGATAGATTATCTAAGATGGCACATTTTATAGCTTGTCATAAAACCGATGATGCTTCAAACATTGCGGATTTGTTCTTTAGAAAAGTCGTTAGGTTGCATGGCATGTCTAGGACTATTGTTTCTGGTCACGATGTTAAATTCTTGAGTTACTTTTGGAAGAATTTATGGGCTAAACCTGACACAAAATTATTGTTTTCTACTACTTGTCATCCTCAAACGGATGGACAAACTGAAGTTGTCAATAGAACTTTGGAACACTTTTGCGTGCTATTCTTAAAAAGAACTTGGATTGACATTTCTATGGACTTTATTTTGGGGTTACCTATGACTAAGAAGGGGAGGGATTCTATTTTTGTTGTTGTGGATAGATTATCTAAGATGGCACATTTTCTAGCTTGTCATAAAACCGATGATACTTCAAACATTGCGGATTTGTTATTTAGAGAAGTCGTTAGGTTGCATGGCATGTCTAGGACTATTGTTTCTGGTCACGATGTTAAATTCTTGAGTTACTTTTGGAAGAATTTATGGGCTAAACCTGACACAAAATTATTGTTTTCTACTACTTGTCATCCTCAAACGGATGGACAAACTGAAGTTGTCAATAGAACTTTGGAACACTTTTGCGTTCTATTCTTAAAAAGAACTTGGATTGACATTTCTATGGACTTTATTTTGGGGTTGCCTAGGACTAAGAAGGGGAGGGATTCTATTTTTTTTGTTGTGGATAGATTCTCTAAGATGGCACATTTTATTGATTGTCATAAAACCGATGATGCTTCAAACATTGCGGATTTGTTATTTAGAGAAGTCGTTAGGTTGCATGGCATGTCTAGGACTATTGTTTCTGGTCACGATGTTAAATTCTTGAGTTACTTTTGGAAGAATTTATGGGCTAAACCTGACACAAAATTATTGTTTTCTACTACTTGTCATCCTCAAACGGATGGACAAACTGAAGTTGTCAATAGAACTTTGGAAACACTTTTGCGTTCTATTCTTAAAAAGAACTTGGATTGACATTTCTATTGACTTTATTTTGGGGTTGCCTAGGACTAAGAATGGGAGGGATTCTATTTTTGTTGTTGTGGATAGATTCTCTAAGATGGCACATTTTATAGATTGTCATAAAACCGATGATGCTTCAAACATTGCGGATTTTTTCTTTAGAAAAGTCGTTAGGTTGCATGGCATGCCTAGGACTATTGTTTCTGGTCGCGATGTTAAATTCTTGAGTTACTTTTGGAGGACTTTATGGGCTAAACTTGGCACAAAATTGTTGTTTTCTACTACTTGTCATCCTCAAACGGATGGACAAACTGAAGTTGTCAATAGAACTTTGGGAACACTTTTGCGTGCTATTCTTAAAAAGAACTTGGATTGACATTTCTATGGACTTTATTTTGGGGTTGCCTATGACTAAGAAGGGGAGGGATTCTATTTTTGTTGTTGTGGATAGATTATCTAAGATGGCACATTTTCTAGCTTGTCATAAAACCGATGATGCTTCAAACATTGCGGATTTGTTCTTTAGAGAAGTCGTTAGGTTGCATGGCATGTCTAGGACTATTGTTTCTGGTCACGATGTTAAATTCTTGAGTTACTTTTGGAAGAATTTATGGGCTAAACTTGACACAAAATTATTGTTTTCTACTACTTGTCATCCTCAAACGGATGGACAAACTGAAGTTGTCAATAGAACTTTGGAACACTTTTGCGTGCTATTCTTAAAAAGAACTTGGATTGACATTTCTATGGACTTTATTTTGGGGTTGCCTAGGACTAAGAAGGGTAGGGATTCTTTTTTTGTTGTTGTGGATAGATTCTCTAAGATGGCACATTTTATAGCTTGTCATAAAACCAATGATGCTTCAAACATTGCGGATTTGTT
This sequence comes from Primulina eburnea, assembly GCF_022965805.1. Taxonomy (NCBI): domain Eukaryota; kingdom Viridiplantae; phylum Streptophyta; class Magnoliopsida; order Lamiales; family Gesneriaceae; genus Primulina; species Primulina eburnea. The sequence goes on along the minus strand of NW_027331416.1, from coordinate 181,414 downwards.
CTTTAGAGAAGTCGTTAGGTTGCATGGCATGCCTAAGACTATTGTTTCTGGTCGCGACTGTTAAATTCTTGAGTTACTTTTGGAATACTTTATGGGCTAAACTTGGTACAAAATTGTTGTTTTCTACTACTTGCTATCCTCAAACGGATGGACAAACTGAAGTTGTCAATAATACTTTGGGAACACTTTTGCGTGCTATTCTTAAAAAGAACTTGGATTGACATTTCTATGGACTTTATTTTGGGGTTGCCTAGGACTAAGAAGGGTAGGGATTCTTTTTTTGTTGTTGTGGATAGATTATCTAAGATGGCACATTTTATAGCTTGTCATAAAACAAATGATGCTTCAAACATTGCGGATTTGTTCTTTAGAGAAGTCGTTAGGTTGCATGGCATGCCTAGGACTATTGTTTCTGGTCGCGATGTTAAATTCTTTAGTTACTTTTGGAAGACTTTATGGGCTAAACTTGGCACAAAATTGTTGTTTTCTACTACTTGTCATCCTCAAACAGATGGACAAACTGAAGTTGTCAATAAAACTTTGGGAACACTTTTGCGTGCTATTCTTAAAAAGAACTTGGATTGACATTTCTATGGACTTTATTTTGGGGTTGCCTATGACTAAGAAGGGGAGGGATTCTATTTTTGTTGTTGTGGATAGATTATCTAAGATGGCACATTTTCTAGCTTGTCATAAAACCGATGATGCTTCAAACATTGCGGATTTGTTCTTTAGAAAAGTCGTTAGGTTGCATGGCATGTCTTGGACCATTGTTTCTGGTCACGATGTTAAATTCTTGAGTTACTTTTGGAAGAATTTATGGGCTAAACCTGACACAAAATTATTGTTTTCTACTACTTGTCATCCTCAAACGGATGGACAAACTGAAGTTGTCAATAGAACTTTGGAACACTTTTGCGTGCTATTCTTAAAAAGAACATGGATTGACATTTCTATGGACTTTATTTTGGGGTTGCCTATGACTAAGAAGGGGAGGGATTCTATTTTTGTTGTTGTGGATAGATTATCTAAGATGGCACATTTTCTAGCTTGTCATAAAACCGATGATGCTTCAAACATTGCGGATTTGTTCTTTAGAAAAGTCGTTAGGTTGCATGGCATGTCTAGGACCATTGTTTCTGGTCACGATGTTAAATTCTTGAGTTACTTTTGGAAGAATTTATGGGCTAAACCTGACACAAAATTATTGTTTTCTACTACTTGTCATCCTCAAACGGATGGACAAACTGAAGTTGTCAATAGAACTTTGGAACACTTTTGCGTGCTATTCTAAAAATGAACTTGGATTGACATTTCTATGGACTTTATTTTGGGGTTGCCTATGACTAAGAAGGGGAGGGATTCTATTTTTGTTATTGTGGATAGATTATCTAAGATGGCACATTTTCTAGCTTGTCATAAAACCGATGATGCTTCAAACATTGCGGATTTGTTATTTAGAGAAGTCGTTAGGTTGCATGGCATGTCATCCTCAAACGGATGGACAAACTGAAGTTTGGAAACACTTTTGCGTTCTATTCTTAAAAAGAACTTGGATTGACATTTCTATGGACTTTATTTTGGGGTTGCCTATGACTAAGAAGGGGAGGGATTCTATTTTTGTTGTCGTGGATAGATTATCTAAGATGGCACATTTTTTAGCTTGTCATAAAACCAATGATGCTTCAAACATTGCGGATTTGTTCTTTAGAGAAGTCGTTAGGTTGCATGGCATGTCTAGGACTATTGTTTCTGGTCACGATGTTAAATTCTTGAGTTACTTTTGGAAGAATTTATGGGCTAAACTTGACACAAAATTATTGTTTTCTACTACTTGTCATCCTCAAACGGAAGGACAAACTGAAGTTGTCAATAGAACTTTGGAACACTTTTGCGTGCTATTCTTAAAAAGAACTTGGATTGACATTTTTATGGACTTTATTTTGGGGTTGCCTATGACTAAGAAGGGGAGGGATTCTATTTTTGTTGTTGTGGATAGATTATCTAAGATGGCACATTTTCTAGCTTGTCATAAAACCGATAATGCTTCAAACATTGCGGATTTGTTATTTAGAGAAGTCGTTAGTGTTAGAGTAGGTGCACGTCGAGCCAAGTGTTGGCCGACTGTTCACAATGAAACTCTTTGTATAAACGATCTTTATTTTAATAATATTTCAATTTATTAATTTGGCGCATCTTTATCTTTATACCCATGCTAGTTGCATAGATAAAGTCCTTGAATATACAAATAGTAGAAAGAATATGAGATGCTCATATGATGAGTATCATGAAACTCATATTTGGAATACTGTATATTCTAAACCGTTCCTAGTCGATTCAGCCGCCACTAAGAAGGATAAAGGCCGCTCGAGTTAGAGACTAGTATCTGCGATGTGAGTACCATGTTTCATTGGTAGGGGACATTGTGATGTCCGAGCATGCAGATAGGTGCTCCTTGTAGAGTGCACTGAACAACCCTCCATAAAAGGACTTTCCAAGTGGTTCTCACTTATCGAGTGGAAAAGTCCTGGTTTATGGTTGTACAGAATTAGTCCTTATGACCCGGGACAACATTGAGACTCTATGTGCTAGCGTTTCACTTTGACTTGTTTACCGACTCTTATGGGGTCATTAGGTGGCAAGGTTGGGTGTTACGGCGAAACATATAGGAGTCGATGCATTGTAGTCGGGGATTCACCGCTTACCTACGGGTATGGATATCCTATGTGTTTTTCATGTATATGTGGGTTGAAATCTCTGATCAGAGTATGGTGGTAATTATGAAAGGGGTTTCATTGATTACACCATCAATGCAACCACAACATGACACATAGTATCGATTCATTGACAACTCTCGATAGACCAATAGTTGTCGAATCGGTCGGGATATATGAGTTGAAGGGACCGTACTGTACGCTAACCATAATTGAATGGTTCTTGCAGGCACTATCATGTGATACCTAGGGAATCACGTAAGCGATGCTGCTAGACGTTTAACGTGATTGGTTGGGTACTATCAGACTTGAGTTCTGACGTTCTTACTATCAAGGAGTTGATAAGTAAGAATGGAGCAATTGGGGTATGCTCGAATAAGGACATGTTTAGTCCGAATCACATTGAGATGTGAACCCACGGCTAGTTGTATCAATGAACCATTGAGGGCCACACAAGTACTTGCTTAGTAAATCCCGAAGAGAAGTAAAATAGTTCAATGTGTTGAACGGCTTATAAATGTGTTTATAAGCGTTAAGAAAAATAGAAGTATGACTTCTAAGAGAGAAATATAAATTTTAATTTATGGAAGTGTTCCTAAGATTAAAATTGGCCAAGTAAATAATGTAGTTGAAAATTGTGATTTTCATGAACATTATTGGAGACTAAATTAAATTAATTCAAGTGTTGAATTAATTAAACACTAGTGGACCTAGTAGAGTCTAAATAATTAAATTAATTCAAGTGTTGAATTAATTAAATAATATTGAGTCTAGTAGAGCTCAATTTAAATAATTATTTAACTAGTGGGACTTGAGTAAAATCAAGTAATATTTAATTAATCTCAAATGTGTTTGAGATAATAAAATTTAGTCTATGGTTTTTAATGTGTTAAAAAACCATATAATATATGTGAGACATGCTAGGGTTTGCATGCTTGGGAGGTGAAAGGTTGTTGATTACTTTTTAATAAAAAAATTCCAAAGACATGCAACTTTTGAGAGACAACTTTCACAACTACCTAGGCTAGTCTCCCACTCACTCATACACTCACTTGGCCGAAATCTTCTACCAATTTTTCTCTCATTTTTCTCTCAAGTTTTGTTCTTCATTTTTGGAGACAAATTTCTCTTTGAAAAATCCTCAAAAATTTTCTAGTGCAATTTTTGAGGGGATTTGCCTTGCTAAGTGGTGGGCTTGATTTAGGAGCAAGAAGGGAAGCTTGTAGACTCTTCATTCCTTTCAAGAGCTTGGTTGTTCTACAATCAAGTTGGTGCCATTCATCAACTTCTTTAAGTTGATAGGTATATCTTCTTAAACCTCCTATGTATGGTTTAATTTTTGTAAATATTGCACAATGTTCTTGTGGGGGCCGAAATTTTGCTCTTAAAATTTAATTTTTCGCTTCCGTTGCGTTTCCGGCCTCCGTAACCGGTCCGCTTTCAGTTAGGTTGCATGGCATGTCTAGGACTATTGTTTCTGCTCAAGATGTTAAATTCTTGAGTTATTTTTGGAAGAATTTATGGTCTAAACCTGACACAAAATTATTGTTTTCTACTACTTGTCATCCTCAAACGGATGGACAAACTGAAGTTGTCAATAGAACTTCGGAAACACTTTTGCGTGCTATTTTTAAAAAGAACTTGGATTGACATTTCTATTGACTTTATTTTGGGGTTGCCTAGGACTAAGGAGGGGAGGGATTCTATTTTTGTTGTTGTGGATAGATTCTCTAAGATGGCACATTTTATAGATTGTCATAAAACCGATGATGCTTCAAACATTGCGGATTTTTTCTTTAGAAAAGTCGTTAGGTTGCATGGCATGCCAAGGAATATTGTTTCTGGTCGCGATGTTAAATTCTTGAGTTACTTTTGGAGGACTTTATGGGCTAAACTTGCCACAAAATTGTTGTTTTCTACTACTTGTCATCCTCAAACGGATGGACAAACTGAAGTTGTCAATAGAACTTTGGGAACACTTTTGCGTGCTATTCTTAAAAAGAACTTGGATTGACATTTCTATGGACGTTATTTTGGGGTTGCCTAGGACTAACAAGGGGAGGAATTCTATTTTTGTTGTTGTGGATAGATTCTCTTAGTTGGCAAATTTTATAGCTTGTCATAAAACCGATGATGCGTCAAAAATGGCGGGTTTGTTCTTTAGAGAAGTCGTTAGGTTGCATGGCATGCCTAGGACTATTGTTTCTGGTCGCGATGTTAAATTCTTGTGTTACTTTTGGAAGACTTTATGGGCTAAACTTGGCACAAAAGTGTTGGTTTCTACTACTTGTTATCCTCAAACGGATGGACAAACTGAAGTTGTCAATAGAACTTTGGGAACACTTTTGCGTGCTATTCTTAAAACGAACTTGATTGACATTTCTATGGACTTTATTTTGGGGTTGCCTAGGACTAAGAAGGGTAGGGATTCTATTTTTGTTGTTGTGGATAGATTCTCTAAGATGGCACATGTGGGGACCCGGACGCTAATCATCTTCTTAATCGTCGTTGGGATTTAATTATCAATTCTGATAAACAGGGTCTCAAAATTTTTCTTTTTAAAATGTAAATGCGGAAGGTAATGGAATCTAAATAATATAAATTTCAGTATAAAATACATTTCAGTATAAAAGTACAATACTGTACAATCTAAGTCAAAGGTTCAGTTAATAAGTTCAAGTAATAAACCAAATCTACTGTAAGTCCGGAATCACCACGCTAACTCTTCTTCTCTCCTCATCCTCTTGACCCCGATCCAGTCCCACCTGTTGTCATGCACACATACAAAACAAGACAACAGCCGCATAACTCCGGTAAGAATAAATCCCAGTATAAAACATGGTAAGCATGTATATAAACAATCTAAATCATAAAACATGCTATCATGAACATATTCAAAGTAATAGATTTCATAATCTATGAAATCAAATCACAATAAGCATGCAACTCCTTTCAGATAGGCATGCAATTTAAATCAAATCATATAAACATGCTATCATACTGAAAGCAATAAATATGGGTTTCATATTCTATGAAACCACATTTCTAAACACATGCAGTTCTAGTCAAATCATATACATGCTGGAAACTAACAATCGTAGCAAATAACATCCGTTTCTTGATGCGGTTACGAATATACCATGCTCAATACCTCAAGAACACAATATAACTAACATATTACAATTTCTCCAACATCTATAATTCAAAACATGTTGGAATTACATAAAACTTACGTCACCTTGTAGCCGTCGATGTAAGGAGTACAAATCCTACCTCGGAACACAAATCGAATGGCTAAATCTCGTACAATCACCACTCTAAGATCAAAAGAAATGGAAGCTCCCTCCTTGAAGTTCCCTCTCGGCTGAATCATCTGAGCAAAAGGAGTTGGTGACACATAATCTATATTGCATGATTTATAACACATGGTTTATTCTTCATAAGCCACGCATAACCGCGGGTGCGGTACACTAACAGCGCGGGTGCGCTGTGCTCACGGCGAATTAATCTAACATTGCAGCACCTAGACCGCGGGTGCGGTCCTTACATGACCGCGGGTGCGGTCTCACACCGCGGGTGCGCTCGTGCTAGCACCGCGGGTGCGGTGTCTGTTCGCACATTTCCCTCAATTTTCTATCACCTACACCGCGGGGGCGGTAGTCCTAGCACCGCGGGTGCGATGTGGCTTCGGCCCTGCTGCTCAAAATCTCATAATTCATGTATTCTTATTTCCACAAGTCTAACATCAATGACAACGAATAATTCTCGAGCCTTACAAGAAAAGTCGTTAGGTTGCATGGCATGCCTAGGACTATTGTTTCTGGTCGCGATGTTAAATTCTTGAGTTACTTTTGGAGGACTTTATGGGCTAAACTTGACACAAAATTGTTGTTTTCTACTACTTGTCATCCTCAAACGGATGGACAAACTGAAGTTGTCAATAGAACTTTGGGAATATTTTTGCGTGCTATTCTTAAAAAGAACTTGGATTGACATTTCTATGGACTATATTTTGGGGTTGCCTAGGACTAAGAAGGGGAGGAATTCTATTTTGTTGTTGTGGATAGATTCTCTTAGTTGGCACATTTTATAGCTTGTCATAAAACCGATGATGCTTCAAACATTGCGGATTTGTTCTTTAGAGAAGTCGTTAGGTTGCAAGGCATGCCTAGGACTATTGTTTCTGGTCGCGATGTTAAATTTTTGTGTTACTTTTGGAAGACTTTATGGGCTAAACGTGACACAAAATTGTTGGTTTCTACTACTTGTTATCCTCAAACTGATGGACAAACTGAAGTTGTCAATAGAACTTTGGGAACACTTTTGCGTGCTATTCATAAAACGAACTTGGATTGACATTTCTATGGACTTTATTTTGGGGTTGCCTAGGACTAAGAAGGGTAGGGATTCTATTTTTGTTTGTAATAGCCGAGCCCGGTGTACGGTACGGTTTAAGCTTTATTGTGTTATTGGGTTTTTGATTAGTCGTTTATAGTTGTGTTTTGGGCTATAGTATTATTGGTTATTATTTATTTGAGGTATTAGTTGGTGTTGATTGTTCGTTTCAGCGTTTCGGATCGATTTTAGTTGAGTTTGTGCTGTTCATTGCCGTGAGTAGAGTGCACCCGCGCTCTTAGATGAGTGCCCCCGCGGTGTACTATTCATGATTTTGGATTTGGAGGGCCGTGGCATCACCGCACCCGCGGCAGTGCAAGGACCGCACCCGCGGTGAGACCGCACCCGCGGTATTTGTAGCACCGCACCCGCGGTGATCGTGCATGGGATTTATTTTGGAATGCCGTGAGCATGGCGCATCCGCGGTGCTTGTGTGACCGCACCCGCGGTGTAAGTATGGGCGAGTTATTTAGTACCTTTTTGATTGAGTTGACTTCATACCTACCTTATCCTATCTTCCATTTTCGATTTTTCTCTCCTTTTGGCAAGGGTTTTCTCCATTTCTTTAGCTTCCTACCTTTGATTCTTGGAGTTATTTGGATTTCCGACTTGAGATCATCGTTCTCCGTGGTATAAGGAAGCTTAGGTAAGTTTTTGGTGCGATTCCAATGAGGTTTCGAGTTAAGGGTTATTTTGGATTTGATGTTTTGATGGTTCTATGGATTATTTAGCATGGACTCTTGGATTTAGTCTTGATATTGGTGTTATTTATGGATTATTGTTGTAGGTGGTGTACCAAGAGTATAGTTGGAGGTGTTCTATTGGTTTGTAAGTGGAATTTCATCCCTTTGCTCACATGATGTTATATGTATTGTGTTTTAAAGGTTTCAAAGTGTTATTCCCTTCCATTGATCCATTGTTATGTATCGATTTCATTGATTATCTATTGGAGGCATTGATGTCTCACTATTGTTAAAAAGGGAATACAAGAGATATTATGAGATTGCGAAACGACGGCTTTAAATGTTATTGAGAATTCAAATGTTTTATTGGATTGATTAATCATAGTCAGAGCATTGCATGCAATTAGATGATCATCGACCATAGGCTTTTATCCCCTCACAGTTATCGATTTATATCGATGGGATATTGGCAACCACAGTCACAGATACTATTGATATCAATCCAACCAGAGAAAAGAGAATACCATCGTATTGCTATCTATTGCTATGCTATTGCTACAGTTATTGCTACGTTATTCATGTTTCAGAGTCGATGGTATTTATGATTTAAAAGCCATGTTTTACAGAGTATACTATGTATCATTGCTATGTAAGAGTTCCACTTGCTGAGATTTATTCTCATTTCAGTTATTTTCATGTGATGCAGATAAGAGCGACGGACCGGGACGTTGACTGTGGATGGGGGTCATATGCATACGAAGATTGGAAGGATGATTATTTTGTACCATTTTGTAACATGATCACACTAATGATATTTTGTATTTTGTTATGTCATTGGAATGATCATGTTGTTATTTTGTAAACACTTTTATAAAATGTATTTTGAAACTCCTTCCGTTTGAAAGAAAATTTTAAATTCCGCTGTATTATTTTAATTGTAACGGGTCAGGGTGTCACATTTAGTGGTATCAGAGCGGTGTTCTTCGGACCAATGCATATGACTTCGTCTACTTTCAACTGTCCGGGTATGTTTTCTTGCATCTATCCATTGTTATATATATTGATTGGTGTCTTGTGAGCAATTGTAGAGTATGCCTCCTAAGCGTAAGGCGGCAGAGGGTGAGGATAGTTCTTCCTCGAGAGTTGTCGACGAGTTCGGCAAGTTGCTTAAGGAGCAGGCTAAGGTGCATAGCGATCAGATTCAACAGTTGCTCCGATTGCAAGGAGCAGGACAGGGTCGAGGCCAAGTGAGAGGTCAAGTTGCTCAGGCTGTTGGCACTGATGCCGTCTTTTCTGCTTTTAAGAGAATGGATCCACCGGAATTCGCAGGTAGCACTGATCCTCTAGTTGCTGTCGAGTGGGTCAAGGCGCTTGAAGCTATCTTCGATCATCTCCAGTATGAAGACAAAGACAGGATTAGCTGTGCAGTGTTCTTGCTGGTTAAAGCTGCACGTATCTGGTGGAATGCTACGAAAGTTGGAGTTGATGTTGCGACACTGAAGTGGTCAGAGTTCACTGACTTGTTCTACGACAAGTATTTCCCCGACGCACTTCGAGCGAGGAAAGTTACGGAGTTCTTGGAACTTCGACAGGGGAGCTTGGATGTTGGCCAGTATATTCTGAAGTTTGAGGAGGGTTGCCTATTTGCTCCGTATATTGCTTCGAACGACAAGGACAAGGGCGCTCATTTCATTCGAGGCCTTAGAGCGGAGATTCGTCGTGATATCAACATGTCCAAGGCTGTTACTTTCAAGGAGATTGTGTCCAAAGCTTTGTTGGCCGAGCAAGACGAGAAGGACATCGCCAGGGAGAGGCAGGAGAGACACCAGGCCATTGCTCAGAGAGGCCAGGGTTCGAATCAGAGGGGCAGGGATCGTTTCAAGGGCAAGGGTAAGATGGAGCCGAGTTCTAGACCACCGCCAGTTCCATTTGATCCCGAGAAGCCACTGTGTCCAAAGTGTGGTAAGCATCATCGAGGAGAGTGCAGATTGGGCACTCATACTTGTTTTCGTTGTGGCGCGGCGGGCCACGTTGCTAGGAATTGCCCGAGGGGAGATAGCCAAGGGAAGGTGCAGGGTCGTATCTTTGCGATGACCAAGGAAGGTATTAATCGTGATTCTTCATTGATCTCTAGTACTATTTTGATTTCAGGCAGAGTAGCTACTACTTTGATTGATACTGGTGCTACTCATTCTTTTATGTCTGAATTATTTTTGAGATCTTTGGGTATAGTTCCTTCTATTCTTCCCATTCAGCTTAGTGTTGTTTTGCCTTCGGGAGATGTCTTGGTCTTTGCGTGTCCTGTTCGTATTGAGGAGCGAGTTGTATTCGCTGATTTGATTGTTATCCCTATGGTTGCCTTCGATGTTATTCTTGGCATGGATTGGCTTTCGACTTACCGTGCAGTTATCGATTGTGTTGCTAAGAAGGTGACTTTTACAGATGATGGCCAGGGAGGAGCGCTCGCCAGCACAGGTACTTCGCTGGTCCTTCCTTTTATTTCTTGCTTTGAGGCTGAGAGATTGTTGTGTAGAGGTTGCGATGGGTTTCTTGCTTCTATTGTGGATGTTGATAGATTGATTAAGTTGAATGTAGATGATATTGATGTGGTGAGGGAGTTTGCTGATGTGTTTGAGGATGATGTTCCGGGTTTGCCACCGGACAGAGATGTTGAATTCGTGATCAATTTAGCTCCAGGTACGGTTCCTATTTCTAAGGCTCCGTACCGGATGGCCCCTACCGAGATGAAGGAGTTGAAGACTCAGTTGCAGGATCTTTTAGACAAGGGCTTTATTCGTCCGAGTTCTTCGCCTTGGGGAGCTCCGGTTCTATTTGTCAAGAAGAAGGATGGTTCTTTGCGACTGTGTATCGACTACAGGGAGCTTAACAAAGTAACTGTCAAGAACAAGTATCCGTTGCCTCGGATAGATGATTTGTTTGATCAGCTCCATGGTGCTACTATGTTCTCGAAGATTGATCTTCGGTCTGGCTACTATCAGTTGAAGGTTAGGGAGTCTGATATCCCTAAGACAGCTTTCCGGACCAGGTACGGTCACTATGAGTTTCTAGTCATGTCTTTTGGTTTGACCAATGCCCCTTCAGTCTTCATGGATCTGATGAACCGTGTGTTCAAGCCTTATCTGGATAGCTTCGTCATTGTTTTCATCGACGATATCTTGATCTATTCCAAATCCAGAGAGCTTCATGCAGAGCATCTCAGAGTGGTGCTTCAGTTGTTGCGAGAGAAGAGGTTGTTTGCCAAGTTGAAGAAGTGTGAGTTTTGGCTGGATCAGATTTCTTTTCTAGGCCATGTGGTTTCGAGAGATGGCATTGCTGTTGATCCGTTGAAGATAGAGGCGATTCGGAGTTGGCCTATTCCTACCACTGTTTCTGAGGTACGCAGTTTCCTTGGTTTGGCGGGTTACTATCGTCGTTTCATTTCAGGTTTCTCCAAGATTGCCCTGCCATTGTCCAATCTGACGAGGAAGACTGTGAAGTTCGAGTGGTCTATCGATTGCCAGAGTGCATTTCAGGAGTTGAAGGACAGATTGACGACAGCTCTTGTTCTTTCTTTGCCCAGTGGTTCAGAAGATTTTGTGGTCTTTACCGATGCGTCGAAGAGAGGCCTTGGTGCAGTGCTGATGCAGCGAGGTAAGGTCATTGCCTATGCGTCTCGCCAGTTGAAGGATTATGAGAAGAATTATCCGACGCACGATATGGAGCTAGCAGCTGTGGTTTTCGCCCTGAAGATTTGGAGACATTATCTGTATGGCGAAAAGTGTGAGATCTTCACAGACCACAAGAGTTTGAAGTATCTGTTCTCGCAGAAAGAGCTCAATATGCGACAGAGGAGGTTGTTAGAGCTTGTCAAGGATTACGATGTGACAATCAGTTATCACCCAGGGAAGGCGAATGTTGTGGCTGATGCTTTGAGCCGCAAGTCGAGTGCTTCATTGAGTTCTTTGATTCAGAGACCATTGTTGATGGATTTGCAGAGAGAGGAGATTGATCTGGTGATTCCAGGGACCATTGCTCGCTTTTCAGCGTTGGTCATTCGATCTACATTGACGGACAGGATCCGTAGAGAGCAGTCGACTGATGTTCAGTTGGCAGAGTTGAGAGCTAGAGCCGAGGCTAGAGGGAATTCAGAGTTTAGTCTGAATGGTGATGATTTGGTAACTTTCAGAGGCCGCATTTGTGTTCCTTCTGGCGACGATATTCGTAGAGATGTCTTGACAGAGGCTCATACCGCACCTTATTCGATTCATCCAGGCAGTACGAAGATGTATCAGGATCTTCGTCGACTCTACTGGTGGCCAGGTATGAAGAGAGATATTGCTTTGTTCATTTCTCAGTGCCTTACTTGTCAGCAGGTAAAGATTGAGCACCAGAGACCTGCTGGGACATTGCTTTCTTTGCCGATTCCTCAGTGGAAGTGGGAGCATATCACTATGGATTTCGTGACTGGTTTACCCAGGACGCAGAAGGGTTTCAATTCCATTTGGGTTATTGTTGATAGATTGACCAAGTCAGCGCACTTTCTCCCAGTCAAGACGACGTATTCGATGTCTCAGTATGCCGAGGATTACATTGCAGAGATTGTTAGACTTCATGGGGTTCCTGTGTCGATCGTGTTTGATCGTGATCCTAGATTTACCTCAGAGTTTTGGAAGAGTTTGCACAGAGCTATGGGTTCTCGATTAGCTTTCAGTACAGCTTATCATCCTCAGAGCGACGGTCAGTCAGAGAGAGTCATTCAGATTCTGGAGGATATGCTCAGAGCTTGTACTATTGACTATTCTGGTAGCTGGGATTCCAAGTTGCCTCTTGTGGAGTTCACGTACAACAATAGCTACCAGGCGACGATTGGCATGGCACCGTATGAGGCACTTTATGGCAGGAAGTGCAGATCTCCTTTGTTTTGGGATGTGGTTGGAGAGAGGAAGATGTTGGGTCCCGAGTTGGTCCAACAGACTGCCGATGTTGTTGCAGTTATCAGAGAGAGGATGAAGACTGCTCAGTCCAGACAGAAGAGCTATGCAGACGTTCGTCGTAGACCTTTGCAGTTCGAGGTTGGCGATCATGTTTTTCTGAAGATAGCACCTCTCAAGGGTGTGATGCGATTTGGCAAGAAGGGCAAGTTGAGCCCTAGATTCATTGGTCCATTCGAGATATTGGACAGAGTGGGTGACCGAGCCTACAGATTAGCCCTACCGCCCGATCTTGACAGAGTCCATAATGTGTTTCACGTATCGATGCTCAGGAAGTATATTGCAGATCCTTCCCATTTTCTTCGCCATGAGCCATTGGACTTGACGCCGAGTCTGACTTACCATGAGATTCCGATTCAGATTCTGGATCGCTCAGTTAGAGTTCTGAGGAACAAAGAGATCGGCATCGTTAAAGTCTTTGGAGGAACCATTTGATTGAGGAGGCTACGTGGGAACCAGAGACTGAGATGAGAGAGAGGTATCCTGAGTTGTTCGTGCAGTGACGTCAATTTCGCGGACGAAATTTCTCTAAGGAGGGGAGATTGTAATAGCCGAGCCCGGTGTACGGTACGGTTTAAGCTTTATTGTGTTATTGGGTTTTTGATTAGTCGTTTATAGTTGTGTTTTGATTGTTATTATTGGTTATTATTTATTTGAGGTATTAGTTGGTGTTGATTGTTCGTTTCAGCGTTTCGGATCGATTTTAGTTGAGTTTGTGCTGTTCATTGCCGTGAGTAGAGTGCACCCGCGCTCTTAGATGAGTGCCCCCGCGGTGTACTATTCATGATTTTGGATTTGGAGGGCCGTGGCATCACCGCACCCGCGGCAGTGCAAGGACCGCACCCGCGGTGAGACCGCACCCGCGGTATTTGTAGCACCGCACCCGCGGTGATCGTGCATGGGATTTATTTTGGAATGCCGTGAGCATGGCGCACCCGTGGTGCTTGTGTGACCGCACCCGCGGTGTAAGTATGGGCGAGTTATTTAGTACCTTTTTGATTGAGTTGACTTCATACCTACCTTATCCTATCTTCCATTTTCGATTTTTCTCTCCTTTTGGCAAGGGTTTTCTCCATTTCTTTAGCTTCCTACCTTTGATTCTTGGAGTTATGTGGATTTCCGACTTGAGATCATCGTTCTCCGTGGTATAAGGAAGCTTAGGTAAGTTTTTGGTGCGATTCCAATGAGGTTTCGAGTTAAGGGTTATTTTGGATTTGATGTTTTGATGGTTCTATGGATTATTTAGCATGGACTCTTGGATTTAGTCTTGATATTGGTGTTATTTATGGATTATTGTTGTAGGTGGTGTACCAAGAGTATAGTTGGAGGTGTTCTATTGGTTTGTAAGTGGAATTTCATCCCTTTGCTCACATGATGTTATGTGTATTGTGTTTTAAAGGTTTCAAAGTGTTATTCCCTTCCATTGATCCATTGTTATGTATCGATTTCATTGATTATCTATTGGAGGCATTGATGTCTCACTATTGTTAAAAAAAGGGAATACAAGTGATATTATGAGATTGCGAAACGACGGCCTTAAATGATATTCAGAGTTCAAATGTTTTATTGGATTGATTAATCATAGTCAGAGCATTGCATGCAATTAGATGATCATCGACCATAGGCTTTTATCCCCTCACAGTTATCGATTTATATCGATGGGATATTGGCAACCACAGTCACAGATACTATTGATATCAATCCAACCATAGAAAAGAGAAATACCATCGTATTGCTATCTATTGCTATTGCTATTGCTACAGTTATTGCTACGTTATTCATGTTTCAGAGTCGATGGTATTTATGATTTAAAAGCCATGTTTTACAGAGTATACTATGTATCATTGCTATGTAAGAGTTCCACTTGCTGAGATTTATTCTCATTTCAGTTATTTTCATGTGATGCAGATAAGAGCGACGGACCGGGACGTTGACTGTGGATGGGGGTCATATGCATACGAAGATTGGAAGGATGATTATTTTGTACCATTTTGTAACATGATCACACTAATGATATTTTGTATTTTGTTATGTCATTGGAATGATCATGTTGTTATTTTGTAAACACTTTTATAAAATGTATTTTGAAACTCCTTCCGTTTGAAAGAAAATTTTAAATTCCGCTGTATTATTTTAAAATCACACTAATGGCACATTTTAAAGTTTGTCATAAAACCGATGATGCTTCAAACATCGCGGATTTGTTCTTTAGAGAAGTCGTTAGGTTGCAAAGCATGCCTAGGACTATTGTTTCTGGTCGCGATGTTAAATTCTTGTGTTACTTTTGGAAGACTTTATGGGCTAAACTTGGCACAAAATTGTTGGTTTCTACTACTTGTTATCCTCAAACGGATGGACAAACTGAAGTTGTCAATAGAATTTTGGGAACACTTTTGCGTGCTATTCTTAAAACGAACTTGGATTGACATTTCTATGGACTTTATTTTGGGGTTGCCTAGGACTAAGAAGGGTAGGGATTCTATTTTTGTTGTTGTGGATAGATTCTCTAAGATGGCACATTTTATAGCTTGTCATAAAACCAATGATGCTTCAAACATTGCGGATTTGTTCTTTAGATAAGTCGTTAGGTCGCATGGCATGCCTAAGACTACTGTTCCTGGTGGCGATGTTAAATTGTTGAGTTACTTTTGCAATACTTTATGGGCTAAACTTGGCACAAAATTGTTGTTTTCTACTACTTGTTATCCTCAAACGGATGGACAAACTGAAGTTGTCAATAAAACTTTGGGAACACTTTTGCGTGCTATTCTTAAAAAGAACTTGGATTGATATTTCTATGGACTTTATTTTGGGGTTGCCTAGGACTAAGAAGGGTAGGGATTCTTTTTTTGTTGTTGTGGATAGATTATCTAAGATGGCACATTTTATAGCTTGTCATAAAACAAATGATGCTTCAAACATTGCGGATTTGTTCTTTAGAGAAGTCGTTAGGTTGCATGGCATGCCTTATGGCTAAACTTGGCACAAAATTATTTTTTTCTACTACTTGTCATCCTCAAACGGATGGACAAACTGAAGTTGTCAATAAAACTTTGGGAACACTTTTGCGTGCTATTGTTAAAAAGAACTTGGATTGACATTTCTGTGGACTTTATTTTGGGGTTGCCTATGACTAAGAAGGGGAGGGATTCTATTTTTGTTGTTGTGGATAGATTATCTAAGATGGCACATTTTCTAGCTTGTCATAAAACCGATGATGCTTCAAACATTGCGGATTTGTTCTTTAGAGAAGTCGTTAGGTTGCATGGCATGTCTAGGACTATTGTTTCTGGTCACGATGTTAAATTCTTGAGTTACTTTTGGAAGAATTTATGGGCTAAACCTGACACAAAATTATTGTTTTCTACTACTTGTCATCCTCAAACGGATGGACAAACTGAAGTTGTCAATAGAACTTTGGAACACTTTTGCGTGCTATTCTTAAAAAGAACTTGGATTGACATTTCTATGGACTTTATTTTGGGGTTGCCTAGGACTAAGAAGGGTAGGGATTCTATTTTTGTTGTTGTGGATCGATTATCTAAGATGGCACATTTTCTAGCTTGTCATAAAACCGATGATGCTTCAAACATTGCGGATTTGTTCTTTAGAGAAGTCGTTAGGTTGCATGACATGTCTAGGACTATTGTTTCTGGTCACGATGTTAAATTCTTGAGTTACTTTTCGAAGAATTTATGGGCTAAACCTGACACAAAATTATTGTTTTCTACTACTTGTCATCCTCAAACGGATGGACAAACTGAAGTTGTCAATAGAACTTTGGAAACACTTTTGCGTTCTATTCTTAAAAAGAACTTGGATTGACATTTCTATGGACTTTATTTTGGGGTTGCCTAGGACTAAGAAGCGGAGGGATTCTATTTTTGTTGTTGTGGATAGATTCTCTAAGATGACACATTTTATAGATTGTCATAAACCGATGATGCTTCAAACATTGCGGATTTTTTCTTTAGAAAAGTCGTTAGGTTGCATGGCATGCCTAGGACTATTGTTTCTGGTCGCGATGTTAAATTCTTGAGTTACTTTTGGAGGACTTTATGGGCTAAACTTGGCACAAAATTGTTGTTTTGTACTACTTGTCATCCTCAAACGGATGGACAAACTGAAGTTATCAATAGAACTTTGGGAACACTTTTGCGTGCTATTCTTAAAAAGAACTTGGATTGACATTTCTATGGACTTTATTTTGGGGTTGCCTAGGACTAAGAAGGGGAGGAATTCTATTTTTGTTGTTGTGGATAGATTCTCTTAGTTAGCACATTTTATAGCTTGTCATAAAACCGATAATGCTTCAAACATTGCGGATTTGTTCTTTAGAGAAGTCGTTAGGTTGCAATGGCATGCCTAGGACTATTGTTTCTGGTCGCGATGTTAAATTCTTGTGTTACTTTTGGAAGACTTTATGGGCTAAACTGTGGCACAAAATTGTTGGTTTCTACTACTTGTTATCCTCAAACGGATGGACAAACTGAAGTTGTCAATAGAACTTTGGGAACACTTTTGCGTGCTATTCATAAAACGAACTTGGATTGACATTTCTATGGACTTTATTTTGGGGTTGCCTAGGACTAAGAAGGGTAGGGATTCTATTTTTGTTGTTGTGGATAGATTCTCTAAGATGGCACATTTTATAGCTTGTCATAAAACCAATGATGCTTCAAACATTGCGTATTTGTTCTTTAGAGAAGTCGTTAGGTTGCATGGCATGCCTAGGACTATTGTTTCTGGTCGCGATGTTAAATTTTTGAGTTACTTTAGGAATACTTTATGGGCCAAACTTGGCACAAAATTGTTGTTTTCTACTACTTTTCATCCTCAAACAGATGGACAGACTGAAGTTGTCAATAGAACTTTGGGAGCACTTTTGCGTGCTATTCATAAAAAGAACTTGGAATGACATTTCTATGGACTTTATTTTGGGGTTGCCTATGACTAAGAAGGGGAGGGATTCTATTTTTGTTGTTGTGGATAGAATATCTAAGATGGCACATTTTCTAGCTTGTCATAAAACCGATGATGCTTCAAACATACTGGATTTGTTCTTTAGAGAAGTCGTTAGGTTGCATGGCATGTCTAGGACCGTTGTTTCTGGTCAAGATGTTAAATTCTTGAGTTACTTTTGGAAGAATTTATGGGCTAAACCTGACACAAAATTGTTGTTTTCTACTACTTGTCATCCTCAAACGGTTGGACAAAATGAAGTTGTCAATAAAACTTTGGGAACACTTTTCCGTGCTATTCTTAAAAAGAACTTGGATTGACATTTCTATGGACTTTATTTTGGGGTTGCCTAGGACTAAGAAGGGGAGGGATTCTATTTTTCTTGCTGTGGATAGATTCTCTAAGATGGCACATTTTATAGCTTGTCATAAAACCGATTATGCTTCAAACATAGCGGATTTCTTCTTTAGAGAAGTCGCTAGGTTGCATGGCATGCCTAGGACTTTTGTTTCTCGTCGCGATGTTAAATTCTTGAGTTACTTTTGGAAGACTTTATGGGCTAAACTTGGCACAAAATTGTTGTTTTCTACTACTTGTCATCCTCAAACGGATGGACAAACTGAAGTTGTCAATAGAACTTTGGGAACACTTTTGCGTGCTATTCTTAAAAAGAACTTGGATTGACATTTCTATGGACTTTATTTTGGGGTTGCCTAGGACTAAGAAGGGGAGGAATTCTATTTTTGTTGTTGTGGATCGATTCTCTTAGTTGGCACATTTTATAGCTTGTCATAAAACCGATGATGCTTCAAACATTGCGGATTTGTTCTTTAGAGAAGTCGTTAGGTTGCATGGCATGCCTAGGACTATTGTTTCTGGTCGCGATCTTAAATTCTTGTGTTACTTTTGGAAGACTTTATGGGCTAAACTTGGCACAAAATTGTTGGTTTCTACTACTTGTTATCCTCAAACGGATGGACAAACTGAAGTTGTCAATAGAACTTTGGGAACACTTTTGCGTGCTATTCTTAAAACGAACTTGGATTGACATTTCTATGGACTTTATTTTGGGTTGCCTAGGACTAAGAAGGGTAGGGATTCTATTTTTGTTGTTGTGGATAGATTCTCTAAGATGGCACATTTTCTAGCTTGTCATAAAACCAATGATGCTTCAAACATTGCGTATTTGTTCTTTAGAGAAGTCGTTAGGTTCCATGGCATGCCTAGGACTATTGTTTCTGGTCGCGATGTCAAATTCTTGAGTTACTTTGGGAATACTTTGTGGGCCAAACTTGGCACAAAATTGTTGTTTTCTACTACTTTTCATCCTCAAACAGATGGACAGACTGAAGTTGTCAATAGAACTTTGGGAACACTTTTGCGTGCTATTCATAAAAAGAACTTGGAATGACATTTCGATAGAGTTTATTTTGGGGTTGCCTAGGACTAAGAAGGGTAGGGATTCTATTTTTGTTGTTGTTGATAGATTCTCTAATATGGCACATTTTAAAGCTTGTCATAAAACCAATGATGTTTCAAACATCGCGGATTTGTCCTTTAGAGAAGTCGTTAGGTTGCAAGGCATGCCTAAGACTATTGTTTCTGGTCGCGATGTTAAATTCTTGTGTTACTTTTGGAAGACTTTATGGGCTAAACTTGGCACAAAATTGTTGGTTTCTACTACTTGTTATCCTCAAACGAATGGACAAACTGAAGTTGTCAATAGAATTTTGGGAACACTTTTGCGTGCTATTCTTAAAACGAACTTGGATTGACATTTCTATGGACTTTATTTTGGGGTTGCCTAGGACTAAGAAGGGTAGGGATTCTATTTTTGTTGTTGTGGATAGATTCTCTAAGATGGCACATTTTATAGCTTGTCATAAAACCAATGATGCTTCAAACATTGCGGATTTGTTCTTTAGAGAAGTCGTTAGGTTCGCATGGCATGCCTAAGACTACTGTTCCTGGTGGCGATGTTAAATTCTTGAGTTACTTTTGCAATACTTTATGGGCTAAACTTGGCACAAAATTGTTGTTTTCTACTACTTGTTATCCTCAAACGGATGGACAAACTGAAGTTGTCAATAAAACTTTGGGAACACTTTTGCGTGCTATTCTTAGAAAGAACTTGGATTGACATTTCTATGGACTTTATTTTGGGGTTGCCTAGGACTAAGAAGGGTAGGGATTCTTTTTTTGTTGTTGTGGATAGATTATCTAAGATGGCACATTTTATAGCTTGTCATAAAACAAATGATGCTTCAAACATTGCGGATTTGTTCTTTAGAGAAGTCGTTAGGTTGCATGGCATGCCTAGGACTATTGTTTCTGGTCGCGATGTTAAATTCTTTAGTTACTTTTGGAAGACTTTATGGCTAAACTTGGCACAAAATTATTGTTTTCTACTACTTGTCATCCTCAAACGGATGGACAAACTGAAGTTGTCAATAAAACTTTGGGAACACTTTTGCGTGCTATTCTTAAAAAGAACTTGGATTGACATTTCTATGGACTTTATTTTGGGGTTGCCTATGACTAAGAAGGGGAGGGATTCTATTTTTGTTGTTGTGGATAGATTATCTAAGATGGCACATTTTCTAGCTTGTCATAAAACCGATGATGCTTCAAACATTGCGGATTTGTTCTTTAGAGTAGTCGTTAGGTTGCATGGCATGTCTAGGACTATTGTTTCTGGTCACGATGTTAAATTCTTGAGTTACTTTTGGAAGAATTTATGGGCTAAACCTGACACAAAATTATTGTTTTCTACTACTTGTCATCCTCAAACGGATGGACAAACTGAAGTTGTCAATAGAACTTTGGGAACACTTTTGCGTGCTATTCTTAAAAAGAAATTGGATTGACATTTCTATGGACTTTATTTTGGGGTTTCCTAGGACTAAGAAGGGGAGGCATTCTATTTTTGTTGTTGTGGATAGATTATCTAAGATGGCACATTTTCTAGCTTGTCATAAAACCGATGATGCTTCAAACATTGCGGATTTGTTATTTAGAGAAGTCGTTAGGTTGCATGGCATATCTAGGACTATTGTTTCTGCTCACGATGTTAAATTCTTGAGTTACTTTTGGAAGAATTTATGGGCTAAACCTGACACAAAATTATTGTTTTCTACTACTTGTCATCCTCAAACGGATGGACAAACTGAAGTTGTCAATAGAACTTTGGAAACACTTTTGCGTGCTATTCTTAAAACGAACTTGGATTGACAGTTCTATGGACTTTATTTTGGGGTTGCCTTGGACTAAGAAGGGTAGGGATTCTATTTTTGTTGTTGTGGATAGATTATCTAAGATGGCACATTTTCTAGCTTGTCATAAAACCAATGATGCTTCAAACATTGCGTATTTGTTCTTTAGAGAAGTAGGTTGCATGGCATGCCTAGGACTATTGTTTCTGGTCGCGATGTCAAATTCTTGAGTTACTTTGGAATACTTTGTGGGCCAAACTTGGCACAAAATTGTTGTTTTCTACTACTTTTCATCCTCAAACAGATGGACAGACTGAAGTTGTCAATAGAACTTTGGGAACACTTTTGCGTGCTATTCATAAAAAGAACTTGGAATGTCATTTCGATAGAGTTTATTTTGGGGTTGCCTAGGACTAAGAAGGGTAGGGATTCTATTTTTGTTGTTGTGGATAGATTCTCTAAGATGGCACATTTTATAGCTTGTCATAAAACCGATGATGCTTCAAACATTGCGGATTTGTTCTTTAGAGAAGTCGTTAGGTTGCAATGGCATGCCTAGGACTATTGTTTCTGGTCGCGATGTTAAATTCTTGAGTTACTTTTGGAAGACTTTATGGGCTAAACTTGGCACAAAATTGTTGGTTTCTACTACTTGTTATCCTCAAACGAATGGACAAACTGAAGTTGTCAATAGAACTTTGGGAACACTTTTGCGTGCTATTCTTAAAACGAACTTGGATTGACATTTCTATGGACTTTATTTTGGGGTTGCCTAGGACTAAGAAGGGTAGGGATTCTATTTTTGTTGTTGTGGATAGATTCTCTAAGATGGCACATTTTATAGCTTGTCATAAAACCAATGATGCTTCAAACATTGCGGATTTGTTCTTTAGAGAAGTCGTTAGGTTGCATGGCATGCCTAAGACTACTGTTTCTGGTGGCGATGTTAAATTCTTGAGTTACTTTTGCAATACTTTATGGGCTAAACTTGGCACAAAATTGTTGTTTTCTACTACTTGTTATCCTCAAACGGATGGACAAACTGAAGTTGTCAATAAAACTTTGGGAACACTTTTGCGTGCTATTCTTAAAAAGAACTTGGATTGACATTTCTATGGACTTTATTTTGGGGTTGCCTAGGACTAAGAAGGGTAGGGATTCTTTTTTTGTTGTTGTGGATAGATTATCTAAGATGGCACATTTTATAGCTTGTCATAAAACAAATGATGCTTCAAACATTGCGGATTTGTTCTTTAGAGAAGTCGTTAGGTTGCATGGCATGCCTAGGACTATTGTTTCTGGTCGCGATGTTAAATTCTTTAGTTACTTTGGAAGACTTTATGGCTAAACTTGGCACAAAATTATTGTTTTCTACTACTTGTCATCCTCAAACGGATGGACAAACTGAAGTTGTCAATAAAACTTTGGGAACACTTTTGCGTGCTATTCTTAAAAAGAACTTGGATTGACATTTCTATGGACTTTATTTTGGGGTTGCCTATGACTAAGAAGGGGAGGGATTCTATTTTTGTTGTTGTGGATAGATTATCTAAGATGGCACATTTTCTAGCTTGTCATAAAACCGATGATGCTTCAAACATTGCGGATTTGTTCTTTAGAGAAGTCGTTAGGTTGCATGGCATGTCTAGGACTATTGTTTCTGGTCACGATGTTAAATTCTTGAGTTACTTTTGGAAGAATTTATGGGCTAAACCTGACACAAAATTATTGTTTTCTACTACTTGTCATCCTCAAACGGATGGACAAACTGAAGTTGTCAATAGAACTTTGGGAACACTTTTGCGTGCTATTCTTAAAAAGAACTTGGATTGACATTTCTATGGACTTTATTTTGGGGTTGCCTAGGACTAAGAAGGGGAGGCATTCTATTTTTGTTGTTGTGGATAGATTATCTAAGATGGCACATTTTCTAGCTTGTCATAAAACCGATGATGCTTCAAACATTGCGGATTTGTTATTTAGAGAAGTCGTTAGGTTGCATGGCATATCTAGGACTATTGTTTCTGCTCACGATGTTAAATTCTTGAGTTACTTTTGGAAGAATTTATGGGCTAAACCTGACACAAAATTATTGTTTTCTACTACTTGTCATCCTCAAACGGATGGACAAACTGAAGTTGTCAATAGAACTTTGGAAACACTTTTGCGTGCTATTCTTAAAACGAACTTGGATTGACAGTTCTATGGACTTTATTTTGGGGTTGCCTTGGACTAAGAAGGGTAGGGATTCTATTTTTGTTGTTGTGGATAGATTATCTAAGATGGCACATTTTCTAGCTTGTCATAAAACCAATGATGCTTCAAACATTGCGTATTTGTTCTTTAGAGAAGTAGGTTGCATGGCATGCCTAGGACTATTGTTTCTGGTCGCGATGTCAAATTCTTGAGTTACTTTGGGAATACTTTGTGGGCCAAACTTGGCACAAAATTGTTGTTTTCTACTACTTTTCATCCTCAAACAGATGGACAGACTGAAGTTGTCAATAGAACTTTGGGAACACTTTTGCGTGCTATTCATAAAAAGAACTTGGAATGTCATTTCGATAGAGTTTATTTTGGGGTTGCCTAGGACTAAGAAGGGTAGGGATTCTATTTTTTTGTTGTTGATAGATTCTCTAATATGGCACATTTTAAAGCTTGTCATAAAACCGATGATGCTTCAAACATTGCGGATTTGTTCTTTAGAGAAGTCGTTAGGTTGCAAGGCATGCCTAGGACTATTGTTTCTGGTCGCTATGTTAAATTCTTGTGTTACTTTTGGAAGACTTTATGGGCTAAACTTGGCACAAAATTGTTGGTTTCTACTACTTGTTATCCTCAAACGGATGGACAAACTGAAGTTGTCAATAGAATTTTGGGAACACTTTTGCGTGCTATTCTTAAAACGAACTTGGATTGACATTTCTATGGACTTTATTTTGGGGTTGCCTAGGACTAAGAAGGGTAGGGATTCTATTTTTGTTGTTGTGGATAGATTCTCTAAGATGGCACATTTTATAGCTTGTCATAAAACCAATGATGCTTCAAACATTGCGGATTTGTTCTTTAGAGAAGTCGTTAGGTAGCATGGCATGCCTAAGACTACTGTTCCTGGTGGCGATGTTAAATTCTTGAGTTACTTTTGCAATACTTTATGGGCTAAACTTGGCACAAAATTGTTGTTTTCTACTACTTGTTATCCTCAAACAGATGGACAAACTGAAGTTGTCAATAAAACTTTGGGAACACTTTTGCGTGCTATTCTTAAAAAGAACTTGGATTGACATTTCTATGGACTTTATTTTGGGGTTGCCTAGGACTAAGAAGGGTAGGGATTCTTTTTTTGTTGTTGTGGATAGATTATCTAAGATGGCACATTTTATAGCTTGTCATAAAACAAATGATGCTTCAAACATTGCGGATTTGTTCTTTAGAGAAGTCGTTAGGTTGCATGGCATGCCTAGGACTATTGTTTCTGGTCGCGATGTTAAATTCTTTAGTTACTTTGGGAAGACTTTATGGCTAAACTTGGCACAAAATTATTGTTTTCTACTACTTGTCATCCTCAAACGGATGGACAAACTGAAGTTGTCAATAAAGCTTTGGGAACACTTTTGCGTGCTATTCTTAAAAAGAACTTGGATTGACATTTCTATGGACTTTATTTTGGGGTTGCCTATGACTAAGAAAGGAGGGATTCTATTTTTGTTGTTGTGGATAGATTATCTAAGATGGCACATTTTCTAGCTTGTCATAAAACCGATGATGCTTCAAACATTGCGGATTTGTTCTTTAGATAAGTCGTTAGGTTGCATGGCATGTCTAGGACTATTGTTTCTGGTCACGACGTTAAATTCTTGAGTTACTTTTGGCAGAATTTATGGGCTAAACCTGACACAAAATTATTGTTTTCTACTACTTGTCATTCTCAAACGGATGGACAAACTGAAGTTGTCAATAGAACTTTGGAACACTTTTGCGTGCTATTCTTAAAAAGAACTTGGATTGACATTTCTATGGACTTTATTTTGGGGTTGCCTAGGACTAAGAAGGGTAGGGATTCTATTTTTGTTGTTGTGGATAGATTATCTAAGATGGCACATTTTCTAGCTGGTCATAAAACCGATGATGCTTCAAACATTGCGGATTTGTTCTTTAGAGAAGTCGTTAGGTTGCATGACATGTCTAGGACTATTGTTTCTGGTCACGATGTTAAATTCTTGAGTTACTTTTCGAAGAATTTATGGGCTAAACCTGACACAAAATTGTTGTTTTCTACTACTTGTCATCCTCAAACGGATGGACAAACTGAAGTTGTCAATAGAACTTTAGAACACTTTTGCATGCTATTCTTAAAAAGAACTTGGATTGACATTTCTATGGACTTTATTTTGGGGTTGCCTAGGACTAAGAAGGGTAGGGATTCTATTTTTGTTGTTGTGGATAGATTATCTAAGATGGCACATTTTCTAGCTTGTCATAAAACCGATGATGCTTCAAACATTGCGGATTTGTTATTTAGAGAAGTCGTTAGGTTGCATGGCATGTCTAGGACTATTGTTTCAGCTCACGATGTTAAATTCTTGAGTTACTTTTAGAAAAATTTATGGGCTAAACCTGACACAAAATTATTGTTTTCTACTACTTGTCATCCTCAAACGGATGGACAAACTGAAGTTGTCAATAGAACTTTGGAAACACTTTTGCGTTCTATTCTTAAAAAGAACTTGGATTGACATTTCTATGGACTTTATTTTGGGGTTGCCTAGGACTTAGAAGGGGAGGGATTCTATTTTTGTTGTTGTGGATAGATTCTCTAAGATGGCACATTTTATAGATTGTCATAAACCGATGATGCTTCAAACATTGCGGATTTTTTCTTTAGAAAAGTCGTTAGGTTGCATGGCATGCCTAGGACTATTAATTCTGGTCGCGATGTTAAATTCTTGAGTTACTTTTGGAGGACTTTATGGGCTAAACTTGGCACAAAATTGTTGTTTTCTACTACTTGTCATCCTCAAACGGATGGACAAACTGAAGTTGTCAATAGAACTTTGGGAACACTTTTGCGTGCTATTCTTAAAAAGAACTTGGAATGACATTTCGATAGAGTTTATTTTGGGGTTGCCTAGGACTAAGAAGGGTAGGGAT
This sequence comes from Primulina eburnea, assembly GCF_022965805.1. Taxonomy (NCBI): domain Eukaryota; kingdom Viridiplantae; phylum Streptophyta; class Magnoliopsida; order Lamiales; family Gesneriaceae; genus Primulina; species Primulina eburnea. The sequence continues at coordinate 155,306 of NW_027331416.1, read as the reverse complement.
TCTCTTTTTGTTGTTGTTGATAGATTCTCTTAGTTAGCACATTTTATAGCTTGTCATAAAACCGATGATGCTTCAAACATTGCGGATTTGTTCTTTAGAGAAGTCGTTAGGTTGCAAGGCATGCCTAGGACTATTGTTTCTGGTCGCGATGTTAAATTCTTGTGTTACTTTTGGAAGACTTTATGGGCTAAACTTGGCACAAAATTGTTGGTTTCTACTACTTCTTATCCTCAAACGGATGGACAAACTGAAGTTGTCAATAGAACTTTAGGAACACTTTTGCGTGCTATTCATAAAACGAACTTGGATTGACATTTCTATGGACTTTTTTTTGGGGTTGCCTAGGACTAAGAATGGTAGGGATTCTATTTTTGTTGTTGTGGATAGATTCTCTAAGATGGCACATTTTATAGCTTGTCATAAAACCGATGATGCTTCAAACATTGCGGATTTGTTCTTTAGAGAAGTCGTTAGGTTGCATGGCATGCCTAGGACTATTGTTTGTGGTCGCGATGTTAAATTCTTGAGTTACTTTTGGAATACTTTATGGGCCAAACTTGGCATAAAATTGTTGTTTTCTACTACTTTTCATCCTCAAACAGATGGACAGACTGAAGTTGTCAATAGAACTTGGGGAACACTTTTGCGTGCTATTCATAAAAAGAACTTGGAATGACATTTCGATAGAGTTTATTTTGGGGTTGCCTAGGACTAATAAGGGTAGGGATTCTATTTTTGTTGTTGTGGATAGATTCTCTAAGATGGCACATTTTATAGCTTGTCATAAAACCGATGATGCTTCAAACATTGCGGATTTGTTCTTTAGAGAAGTCGTTAGGTTGCATGGCATGCCTAGGAATATTGTTTCTGGTCGCGATGTTAAATTCTTGTGTTACTTTTGGAAGACTTTATGGGCTAAACTTGGCACAAAATTGTAGGTTTCTACTACTTGTCATATTCAAACGGATGGACAAACTGAAGTTGTCAATAGAACTTTGGGAACACTTTTGCGTGCTATTCTTAAAAAGAACTTGGATTGACATTTCTATGGACTTTATTTTGGGGTTGCCTAGGACTAAGAAGGGGAGGAATTCTATTTTTGTTGTTGTGGATAGATTCTCTTAGTTGGCTCATTTTATAGCTTGTCATAAAACAAATGATGCTTCAAACATTGCGGATTTGTTCTTTAGAGAAGTCGTTAGGTCCATGGCATGCCTAGGACTATTGTTTCTGGTCGTGATGTTAAATTCTTGTGTTACTTTTGGAAGACTTTATGGGCTAAACTTGGCACAAAATTGTTGGTTTCTACTACTTGTTATCCTCAAACGGATAGACAAACTGAAGTTGTCAATAGAACTTTGGGAACACTTTTGCGTGCTATTCTTAAAACGAACTTGGATTGACATTTCTATGGACTTTATTTTGAGATTGCGAAACGACGGCTTTAAATGCTATTCAGAGTTCAAATGTTTTATTGGATTGATTAATCATAGTCAGAGCATTTCATGCAATTAGTTGATCAACGACCATAGGCTTTTATCCCTCAAAGTTATCGATTTATATCGATGGGATATTTGCAACCACAGACAGAGATACTATTGATATCAATCCAACCAGAAAAAAGAGAAATACCATCGTATTGCTATCTATTGCTATTGCTATTGCTACAGTTATTTTTACAGTATTCATGTTTAAGAGTTGATGGTATTTATGATTTCAAAGTCATTTTTTACAGAGTATACTATGTATCATTGCTATGTAGAGTTCCACTTGCTGAGATTTATTCTCATTTCAGTTATTTTCATGTTATGCAGATCAGAGTGGAGGCCCGGGACGTTGACTGTGGATAGGGGTCATATGCATACACCGTTGGAAGGAAGATTATTTTGCAAATATTTTGGGACATGATCATAAGAATGATTGTTTTGTATTTTGTATATCATTTGAATGATCATGTATTTATTTTGTAAACATTTTATGAAATGTATTTTGAAACTCCTTCCATATTTTAAAGAAAAAAAATTTTATTTCCGCTGTGTATTTTTATCGTTACGGGTCAGGGTGTCACATTTAGTGGTATCAGAGCGGTGTTCTTCGGACCAATGCATATGACTTCGTCTACTCTCAACTGTCCGGGTATGTTTTCTTGTATCTATCTATTCATTGTTATCTATTGATTGGTGTCTTGTGAGCAATTGTAGAGTATGCCTCCTAAGCGTAAGGCGACAGAGGGTGAGGATAGTTCTTCCTCTAGAGTTGTCGACGAGTTCGGCAAGTTGCTTAAGGAGCAGGCTAAGGTGCATAGCGAGCAGATTCAGTAGCTCATTCGTATGCAAGGAACTGGACAGGGTAGAGGCCAAGTGAGAGGTCAGGTTGCACAGGTTGTTGGCACTGATGCCGTCTTTTCTGCTTTCAAGAGAATGGATCCACCGGAATTCGCAGGTAGCACCGATCCTCTAGTTGCTGTCGAGTGGGTCAAGGCTTTAGAGGCGATCTTCGATCATCTCCAGTACGAGGACAAAGACAGGATCAGCTGTGCTGTATTCATGTTGGTTAAAGCTGCTCGCATTTGGTGGAATGCGACCAAAGTTGGAGTTGATGTTGCGACACTGAAGTGGTCAGAGTTCACTGACCTGTTCTATGACAAGTATTTCCCCGATGCACTTCGAGCGAGGAAGGTTATGGAGTTCTTGGAGCTTCGTCAGGGGATCTTGGATGTTGGTGAGTACATTCTGAAGTTTGAGGAGGGTTGCTTGTTTGCTCCTTACATTGCTTCCAATGACAAGGATAAAGGCGCTCATTTCATTCGAGGCCTTAGAGCAGAGATTCGTCGTGATATCAACATGTCCAAGGCTGTTACTTTCAAGGAGATCGTGTCCAAAGCTTTGTTGGCCGAGCAGGATGAGAAGGACATCGCCAGGGAGAGGCAAGAGAGGCATCAAGCTATTGCTCAGAGAGGCCAGGGTTCTAATCAGAGGGGCAGGGATCGTTTCAAGGGCAAGGGCAAGATGGAGCCGAGTCCTAGACCACCGCCAGTTCCAGTTGATCCCGAGAAGCCACTGTGTCTGATGCGAACGTGGACGTCCCAAGGAAAGCATGGGATCCTTTGCAGTTGTCGGAGGGACCAATCACGAGGGGTCGACTAAAGAGATTCAAGGAGGCGCTACAAGGAGTCATGAGCAAGCCGGAAGAGGTCGTGATGCATGGGAGTACGTTTGGAGGCCAACGGAAAGTCATTCAAGCATTGATGTTGCTGACAGAGTCTGGACGGACCTGCACACGGACCTGTACACGGGGTCCGTGTCCTTTACAAGCTGGGATGAGTTTTTACAGTGGCTCCACGGACCTGGAGACGGACCTAGGCACGGGGTCCGTGCCCTTTGTTATTGGCGAAGACAGTGCCTACACGGACCCGCACACGGAGGCGAGCACGGGGTCCGTGTCCCTTGTTTCCGACTGAAGAGTTTTACAGTATGTACACGGACCCTGACACGGAGGTCTACACGGGGTCCGTGTCCTATGTTTTCTGCGCCGATTTGTTTCCTTTTCTAGAGTTTTATTATTTTGGGAGACTAGATTTCTTGATATCTTTTGATACATAGACTATGTTGGACGAATTTTTAGAACACAATACACATATTATTTTGAGTTTATCAAACTTGTGAGAATTTTCTCTCAACTTTTCAAAGCTTTTAGCTTTGTCAAATTAAATCAAACTTATCAAAGTGTTTAACTTTGTGGCGTTTGTCGATCGTTGCTTGTGCGGATTGTCGTAGGCAAAGTTCTTCGAAGGTTCGTATAGTTTTCGATTGTTTATCCTCGTGTTTATTTGTTGCTAAACTCTTGCTAGTTTAGAGGTGAATATCACACAATACTTGAATCAAAAGATCGGGAAAACACACGGATCTTAATATCGTAATTGAATAGAGGGTGCGATTTATTTTTAATCGTGTTTGCTATTTATTCGTGTCAAGATTCACGTCATTTGGTATCAGAGCTTTAGGTTTATTGAATTCAAGTAATTATCTTGTTTCTAAATTGCAGATCTGTATTATTTCTTCGTTTATTTTCAGATCTGTTTTGTTCTATCGTTCTTCGTAAATTTTTTCGTGAATCTGTGATTCTCGAAATTTGTTGGTGATTTTTTTTTTTTTTTTGGATTTTCGAGTAGTACTCAAGCCAAAAAAAAAAAAAAATAAAAAATAAAAAAATTCCGAAAATTCACCATTATTTCTTTTTGATATATTGTTCTATTCCCTTTAGAGAGTCATATTTAATTGTCTCTCACAGTCAAAAAAAAAAAAAAAAATTCCTATATTCGTATTTCTTGTCTACACAGTCCAAGTGAGTCGGTCGCATTTGTTCACAAGTTTGAACTTTGATTGTTTGATATACCCACAATACAAAGCTTGAGCACTTCCAAGAGAGCTTTCAAAATTCGAGTGATACACTTGAGTGCGAGTGACTTTTCTTTGGAGTGAACGGTGAGTATTTGTTGTGAGCATACAAGTAAAGAGGTAAAAGACGAGTGAATTTCTTTGGAGTGATCGTGAGCATTTGGGTGAGGATTATTTTATTTCTACTAACCTTTTCTTGCAGGTACAACTTCGAAATTAAATGGAGAGGGAGGTAGGAGATAGTTCGAATTCGGAGTTGTCTAAGTTCCAAATAGAGGCGTTATCGGGGCATTTTTCTAGGATGATAAAGGTTGAGATGGAGGCCCTACATGAGCGTTTGGATAGGATGGAAGTGAGTGCTAGTGGGGGTAAATCTAAGGGTAGAGATTTTGGTAGAGGTGAAGAGGAGGAGTATGACTTAGGTGAGGAAGAGGAGAGTCAAAATGAAACTTGGGGTAGGAATGGAAGAGGTAGAGGAGTTGGAAGAGGTCTAGGCGAAGCTATGCGGGGTAGATATAATGATGAGCATAGAGATGATGGGAATATGAGTGGCATTAAGATGAAAATCCCTTCTTTCCATGGGAAGTCGGATCCGGAAGCGTATCTAGAGTGGGAAAAGAGGGTAGAGTTTGTATTCGACTGTCACCAATACTCCGAGCTCAAAAAGGTTAGGTTGGCGGTGGTTGAATTTATGGATTATGCACTCATCTGGTGGGATCAATTAGTGACCACTAGAAGAAAGTATAATGAAAGGCCTATTGAGTCTTGGGATGAGATGAAGAGGGTTATGAGGAAGAGGTTTGTGCCAAACCACTATTATAGAGAGATGTTCAAGAGGCTACAAACTTTGAGGCAAGGGTTAAAGAGTGTGGAGGACTACTATAAGGAGATGGAGGTAGTCATGATTAGGACCAACATTGAGGAAGATAATGAAGCAACCATGGCTCGTTTTCTTTGTGGTTTGAACAGGGAGATTCAAGATCAAGTGGAGCTTCGGCACTACTTAGATCTAGACGAAATGGTGCAAATGGCCATAAAGGTGGAGCAACAACTCAAAAGACGAGGAGTTGGCCGCACCAATCAAACCGGAGGTGCATCTTCTTCTTGGCGACCAAATGCGGCCAAGCGAGATGATAGCAAAGTGGTGACCAAGCCTAAGTTTGAACCAAAGCAAGAGACACCTAGACATGGAGTACAAGGTAAATCTGAAATTCCTACTACTCGTTCTAGAGATACAAAATGTTTTAGATGTCAAGGGTTGGGCCATATTGCTAGTGAGTGTCCTAATAAGAGAGTCATGTTCTTAAATGATTATGGTGAGTATGAGTCTCAAAGTGAGGGGGATGGCGAGGGTAGTGATGATGATATGCCGGAGTTGGAGGATCCCGATGAGGGATATGGGGCGGTTGTAGGAGAAGCGCTAGTGACTAGGCGAATCATGAGTGCCCAAGTCAAAGATGAGGAAGCTAACCAAAGAGAGAACTTGTTCCACACTAGATGTTTTGTGAATGGTAAGGTGTGCAATGTAATCATAGATGGGGGTAGTTGCACCAATGTGGCTAGTGTTGAGATGGTTGAAAAATTGGGATTGCCTACAATAAAACATCCTCAACCATATAGGCTTCAATGGTTGAACGATTGTGCGGAAGTGAGGGTTAATAGGCAAGTTCTAGTGTCATTCTCAATTGGGAAGTACAAAGACGAGGTTTTGTGTGACATGGTGCCCATGCATGCTTGTCATATCTTGTTGGGTAGGCCATGGCAATTTGATAGGCGAGTGACTCACGACGGTTTCAAAAATAAGTACTCGTTTGTATTAAAAAAGGAATCTGTTGTTCTACTTCCATTGTCTCCAAAACAAGTATTGGACGACCACTTGAAAAAAAAGAAGAGAGATGAGGCCGAAAAAAAGAGTGAATTAAAAAGTGAGATGGCCTCTGAAAATAAAATTGAAGTGGCTGAAAAAAAGAGAGTTGAAAAGAGTGAGATAGCCACACAAACAAAAAAAGAGAGGAAAGAAATTGAGGGGAAAGAAAAAGAGAGGAAAGAGGCCAAAAAGAATTCTTATATGGCCCAAAAAGGTGAGATAAAACACTTGTTGCACACACATGAACCATTTGTGTTAGTTCTTTATAAGGAGATCCTCCTTAACACAAGTTATATAGCCGGATCCCTTCCGAGCATTGTTGTTTCACTATTGCAGGAATTTGACGATGTATTTCCGGAGGAGCTACCTCAAGGCTTACCACCATTGAGGGGAATTGAGCACCAAATTGATTTGGTGCCCGGGAGTGCCTTGCCAAACCGTCCAGCTTATAGGAGCAATCCGGAGGAGAGTAAGGAGCTACAAAGGCAGGTAAGTGAGTTATTAGATAAGGGTTATGTGCGTGAGTCCATGTCACCTTGTGCGGTGCCTGTTTTGCTAGTCCCTAAGAAAGATGGCTCATGGCGTATGTGTGTCGACTGTAGAGCAATCAATAACATAACCATTAAGTATAGGCATCCCATACCTAGACTAGATGATATGTTAGATGAGTTGCATGGGTCTTGCATCTTTAGCAAAATTGACTTGAGAAGTGGCTACCATCAAATTAGAATGAGGGAAGGTGATGAGTGAAAACTGATTTTAAAACTAAGTATGGGTTGTATGAGTGGATGGTTATGCCTTTTGGCTTAACTAATGCACCTAGCACTTTATGAGGTTAATGAATCATGTCTTGCGTGAACATATAGGTAAATTTGTTGTGGTTTACTTTGATGATATCCTAGTGTATAGCAAGAATCTTGAAGAGCATGTTAAACACTTGAAACTTGTGCTAATCACATTAAGGGCTGAAAATTTGTATGCTAACTTAAAGAAGTGTGATTTTTGTACAAACAAACTTGTGTTTCTTGGTTTCGTTGTGAGTTCACAAGGGATACAAGTGGACGAAGACAAGGTAAGTGCTATTCGAGATTGGCCATCGCCTACTACTGTTGGTCAAGTCCGAAGCTTTCATGGTCTTGCAAGCTTCTATAGGAGGTTTGTAAGGGATTTTAGCACATTGGCGGCACCGATGACGGCGGTCATCAAGAAGAACGTTCCATTCTGTTGGGGCGAGGAGCCAGAGAAGTCTTTTAATATTATCAAGCAAAAATTAATTAATGCTCCTTTACTTGTGTTACCTGATTTTGCTAATACTTTTGAAATTGAATGTGATGCTTCAGGTGTAGGTATCGGTGGCGTGTTGATGCAAGGAGGAAGGCCGGTGGCGTACTTTAGTGAGAAACTCAATGGGGCAGCGCTGAACTATCCCACGTATGACAAGGAGTTCTATGCACTTGTGAGGACTCTTGAGACGTGGCAACACTACTTGAGGCCTAAAGAGTTTGTGATTCATAAGGATCATGAGTCTCTAAAGCACCTCAAGGGGCAACAAAAGCTGAACAAGCGGCATGCTAAGTGGGTGGCCTTCATAGAGACATTCCCCTACATGATCAAGTATAAGCGAGGTAAGGAAAATGTAGTGGCCGACGCACTATCACGGAGGTATGTACTTTTCTCTACTTTGGAATCCAAAATATTGGGGTTTGAACTTGTTAAAGAGTTGTATGTGCTAGATGATGATTTTAAGGAAGTGTTTGAAACTTGTATGCATGGTCCACATGATAAATTCTACTTGCATAAAGGTTTCTTGTTTAGAGAGGATAGATTGTGCATTCCCAAGTCATCAATTCGTGAATTACTTGTTAGGGAGGCACATGGGGGTGGCCTAATGGGGCACTTTGGGGTGGCTAAGACTTTAAGTGTATTGCATGAACATTTTTATTGGCCACACATGAAGCGTGATGTTGAACGTATTTGTGAGAAGTGCATAACTTGTAGACAAGCTAAGTCTAGGACACTACCACACGGATTATATACACCACTTCCCGTCCCTAGTGAACCTTGGGTGGATATCTCTATGGACTTTGTTTTGGGATTACCTAGGACAAAGAAGGGGAGAGACTCTATATTTGTTGTTGTGGATAGGTTTTCGAAAATGGTACACTTTATTGCTTGTCACAAGACGGATGATGCATCTAACATTGCGGACCTATTCTTTAGAGAAGTCGTTAGGCTGCATGGCATGCCTAGGACCATTGTGTCGGACCGTGATGTTAAATTCCTAAGTTACTTTTGGAAAACACTGTGGGCTAAACTTGGCACTAAATTACTGTTTTCTACGACCTGTCATCCTCAAACTGATGGTCAAACTGAGGTAGTTAATAGGACGTTAGGAACTTTATTACGTGCTATTCTCAAGAAGAACTTAAAGAATTGGGAAAATTGCTTGCCATTTGTTGAATTTGCTTATAATCGTTGTGTGCATTCTACTACTAACTATTCGCCATTTGAAATTGTATACGGTTTTAATCCTTTGACTCCGTTGGATTTGATGTCTTTACCTGTGAGTGAAAGGTTAAACATGGATGGCAAAAAGAAGGCTGAATTTGTTAGGGGGTTGCATGAAAAGGCCAAAGCCAACATTGAGAAGAAGAATGAACAATATGCTAGGCAAGCCAACAAAGGGAAAAAGAAGGTGGTATTTGAGAAGGGGGATTGGGTGTGGCTACACTGGAGGAAGGAGAGGTTTCCGGAGAAGCGACGCTCAAAGCTATTACCTAGGGGCGATGGACCATTCCAAGTTCTTGAGAGAATCAATGACAACGCCTACAAACTCGACTTGCCAGGTGAGTACAACGTAAGTTCTACATTTAATGTTAGTGATTTGTCGTTGTTTGATGTAGGTGATGAGCAAGATTTGAGGACAAATCCTTTTCAAGAAGGGGAGGATGATGCGAACGTGGACGTCCCAAGGAAAGCATGGGATCCTTTGCAGTTGCCGGAGGGACCAATCACGAGGGGTCGACTAAAGAGATTCAAGGAGGCGCTACAAGGAGTCATGAGCAAGCCGGAAGAGGTCGTGATGCATGGGAGTACGTTTGGAGGCCAACGGAAAGTCATTCAAGCATTGATGTTGCTGACAGAGTCTGGACGGACCTGCACACGGACCTGTACACGGGGTCGGTGTCCTTTACAAGCTGGGATGAGTTTTTACAGTGGCTCCACGGACCTGGAGACGGACCCAGGCACGGGGTCCGTGCCCTTTGTTATTGGCAAAGACAGTGCCTACACGGACCCGCACACGGAGGCGAGCACGGGGTCCGTGTCCCTTGTTTCCGACTGAAGAGTTTTACAGTATGTACACGGACCCTGACACGGAGGTCTACACGGGGTCTGTGTCCTATGTTTTCTGCGCGGATTTGTTTCCTTTTCTAGAGTTTTATTATTTTGGGAGACTAGATTTCTTGATATCTTTTGATACATAGACTATGTTGGACGAATTTTTAGAACACAATACGCATATTATTTTGAGTTTATCAAACTTGTGAGAATTTTCTCTCAACTTTTCAAAGCTTTTAGCTTTGTCAAATCAAATCAAACTTAACAAAGTTTTTAACTTTGTGGCGTTTGTCGATCGTTGCTTGTGCGGATTGTCGTAGGCAAAGTTCTTCGAAGGTTCGTATAGTTTTCGATTGTTTATCCTCGTGTTTATTTGTTGCTAAACTCTTGCTAGTTTAGAGGTGAATATCACACAATACTTGAATCAAAAGATCGGGAAAACACACGGATCTTAATATCGTAATTGAATAGAGGGTGCGATTTATTTTTAATCGTGTTTGCTATTTATTCGTGTCAAGATTCACGTCAGTGTCCTAAGTGTGGCAAGCATCATCGAGGAGAGTGCAGACTTGGCACTCATACTTGTTACCGTTGTGGCACGGCAGGCCACGTTGCCAGAAATTGTCCACGAGGAGCTAACCAAGGGAAGGTGCAGGGTCGTATCTTTGCGATGACGAAGGAAGGTATTAATCATGATTCTTCATTGATCTCTAGTACTATTTTGATTTCAGGCAGAGTAGCTAAGACTTAGGTAGATACTGGTGCTACTCATTCTTTTATGTCTGATTTGTTTTTGAGATCGTTGGGTATAGTTCCTTATGTTCTTCCCCTCCAGCTTAGTGTTGTTTTGCCTTCGGGGGACGTGTTGTGCCCGACGTCGATTGTGTTTGCGTGCCCTGTTTGTATTGAGGAGCGAGTTGTCTTCGCTGATTTGATTGTTATTCCTATGGTTGCTTTCAATGTTATTCTTGGCATGGATTGGCTTTCGACTTACCGTGCAGTTATCGATTGTGTTGCTAATAAGGTGACTTTTGCAGATGATGGCCAGGGAGGAGTTCTCGCCAGCTCAGGTACTTCGCTGGTCCTTCCTTTTATTTCTTGTCTTGAGGCTGAGAGATTGCTGTGTAGAGGTTGCGATGGGTTTCTTGCTTCTATTGTGGATGTGGATAGACTGATTAAGTTGAATACTGATGATATTGATGTTGTGAGGGAGTTTGCTGATGTGTTTGAGGATGATGTTTCGGGTTTGCCGTCGGACAGAGATGTTGAGTTTTCGATCGATTTAGCTCCAGATACGGTTCCTATTTCTAAGGCTCCGTACAGGATGGCCCCTACTGAGATGAAGGAGTTGAAGATTCAGTTGCAGGATCTTTTAGACAAGGGTTTTATTCGTCCGAGTTCTTCGCCTTGGGGAGCTCCGGTTCTGTTTGTCAAGAAGAAAGATGGTTCTTTGCGGCTGTGTATCGACTACAGGGAGCTTAACAAAGTGACTGTCAAGAACAAGTATCCGTTGCCTCGGATAGATGATTTGTTTGATCAGCTCCATGGTGCCACTGTATTTTCGAAGATTGATCTTCGGTCTGGCTATTATCAGTTGAAGGTTAGGGAGTCTGATGTCCCTAAGACGGCTTTCAGGACCAGGTATGGTCATTTTGAGTTTCTTGTGATGTCGTTTGGTTTGACCAATGCCCCTTCAGTCTTCATGGACCTGATGAACCGTGTGTTCAAGCCCTATCTGGATAGCTTCGTCATTGTCTTCATTGACGACATCTTGATCTATTCCAAGACCAGAGAGCTTCATGCAGAGCATCTCAGAGTTGTTCTTCAATTGCTGAGAGAGAGGAGGCTGTTTGCCAAGTTGAAGAAGTGTGAGTTTTGGCTGGATCAGATTTCTTTTCTAGGCCATGTTGTTTCGAGGGATGGCATTGCTGTTGATCCGATGAAGATAGAGGCGATTCAGAAATGGCCTATTCCTACCACTGTCTCAGAGGTACGCAGTTTCCTTGGTTTGGCGGGTTACTATCGTCGTTTCATTTCAGATTTTTCCAAGATTGCCCTGCCATTGTCCAATTTGACGAGGAAGACTGTGAAGTTCGAGTGGTCTATCGATTGCCAGCGTGCATTTCAGGAGTTGAAGGACACGTTGACGACAGCTCCTGTTCCTTCTTTGCCTAGTGGTTCCGAGGATTTTGTGGTCTATACTGATGCGTCGAAGAGAGGCCTTGGTGCAGTGCTGATGCAGCGAGGTAAGGTCATTGCTTATGCTTCTCGTCAGTTGAAAGACTATGAGAAGAATTATCCGACGCACGATTTGGAGCTAGCAGCTGTGGTTTTCGCCCTGAAGATTTGGAGACATTATCTGTATGGCGAAAAGTGTGAGATCTTCACAGGCCACAAGAGCTTGAAGTATCTGTTTTCTCAAAAAGAGCTCAACATGAGGCAGAGGAGGTGGTTAGAGCTGGTCAAAGATTATGATGTAACTATCAGTTACCACCCAGGGAAGGCGAACATTGTGGCTGATGCTTTGAGTCGTAAATCGAGTTCTTCATTGAGTTCTTTGATTCAGAGGCCATTGTTGATGGATTTGCAGAGAGAGGAGATTTATCTGGTGATTCCAGGTACCATTGCTCGTCTTTCAGCGTTGGTTATTCGATCTACTTTGACGGACAGGATCCGTAGAGAGCAGACTGTCGATGTGCAGTTGCTAGAGTTGAGAGCTAGAGCTGAGGAGAGGGGTAATTCAGAGTTTGGTTTGAATGGTGATGGATTGGTGACTTTCAGAGGCCGTATCTGTGTTCCTATTGGCGATGATATTAGGCGAGATGTCTTGACAGAGGCTCATACTGCACCATATTCGATTCATCCAGGCAGTACGAAGATGTATCAGGATCTTCGTCGATTCTATTGGTGGCCAGGTATGAAGAAAGATATTGCTTTGTTCATTTCTCAGTGCCTTACTTGTCAGCAGGTGAAGATTGAGCATCAGAGACCTGCTGGGTCATTGCTATCATTGCCGATTCCTCAGTGGAAGTGGGAGCATATTACGATGGATTTCGTGACTGGTCTTCCCAGAGTGCAGAAAGGTTATAATTCCATTTGGGTCATTGTTGATCGGTTAACTAAGTCAGCGCACTTTCTCCCAGTCAAGACGACGTACTCCATGAAGCAGTATGCCGAGGATTATATTGCAGAGATTGTTAGACTTCACGGTGTCCCTGTGTCGATTGTGCCTGATCGTGACCCCAGATTTACCTCCGAGTTTTGGAAGAGTCTGCACAGAGCTATGGGATCACGGTTAGCTTTCAGTACAGCTTATCACCCTCAGAGCGACGGTCAGTCAGAGAGAGTCATTCAGATTCTTGAGGATATGCTCAGAGCTTGTACTATTGACTATTCTGGTAGCTGGGATTCTAAATTGCCTCTTGTGGAGTTCACGTACAACAATAGCTACCAGGAGTCGATTGGGATGGCACCGTATGAGGCACTTTATGGCAGGAAGTGCAGATCGCCTTTGTTTTGGGATGAGGTTGGTGAGAGAAAGATGTTGGGTCCCGAGTTGGTCCAGCAGACAGCCGATGTTGTTACTGTGATCAGAGAGAGGATGAAGACTGCTCAGTCGAGACAGAAGAGCTATGCAGATGTTCGTCGCAGACCTTTGCAGTTCGAGGTTGGCGATCACGTGTTCTTGAAGATAGCACCTCTCAAGAGTGTGATGAGATTTGGCAAGAAGGGCAAGTTGAGTCCGAGATTCATTGGTCCATTCGAGATATTGGACCGAGTTGGTGACAGAGCCTACAGATTAGCCCTACCGCCCGATCTTGACAGAGTCCATAATGTGTTTCACGTATCGATGCTCTGGAAGTATATTGCGAATCCTTCCCATGTTCTTCGCCATGAGCCATTGGACTTGACGCCGAATTTGACTTACCAAGAGATTCCGATTCAGATTCTGGATCGCACAGTTAGAGTATTGAGGAACAAAGAGATCGGCATCGTTAAAGTCCTTTGGAGGAACCATTTGATCGAAGAGGCTACGTGGGAACCAGAGGATGAGATGAGAGAGAAGTATCCTGAGTTATTCGTGCAGTGACGTCAATTTCGCGGACGAAATTCCTCTAAGGATGGGAGATTGTATGTGGGGACCCGGACGCTAATCAAGTTCTTACTCATCATTGGGACTAATTAATCAATTATAAAACAGGGTCTAATTTTTTTTTCTTTTAATATACAAAGCGGAAACGTAATGTAATTAAATTCAAATTACATATTAAACATAAACATACACATCATGTATTATCTACAAGGATTCAACTAGGTTCAACTACATATCAGTGCTGAATCCTAAGTTGCTTCGAAGCCCGGATCTCCACGCTATCTAGTCCAGCCTCTTTCTTTTCTTGACCCTGAACATGTCCCACCTGTTGTCATGCACACATACAAAACAAGACAACAGCCGGATAACTCCGGTGAGATATAAATATCCCAGTATAAACAATGTAAACGTGCAATCATATAAAAACATATATAAAAGCATATAAGCAATAATCATAACATGTATCAAATCAGAACATGAAGCAATATCAAGAATAACTCTTATTCTAAACATGTACCATCATCAGGAACATAATCAACATCAAATAATATAAATCAATATCAAGCAATGACTCACACTCAGACTCAAACTCAACTCAAACAACGCGTCGTCTCAGACTCGACTCAACTCTAACCTAGGGATCCCGATGTCTGGGCGAAACAGCCACAGAATTGACGACTCAGTCAAGATTTAAGCGAATCAGCCAATAGCTAGGCGAAACAACCGATAGCTAGACGACTCAGTCAATAAGTAAGCGAATCAGCCAATAGCTAGGCGAAACAGCCGATAGCTAGACGACTCAGTCAATAAGTAAGTGAATCAGCCAATAGCTAGGCGAAACAGCCGATAGCTAGACGACTCAGTCAATAATTAAGCGAATCAGCCAATAGCTAGGCGAAACAGCCGATAGCTAGACGAATCAGTCGGTGACTAGGCGACTCAGCCAATGACTCAACAAATCAGTAAACAATACATGCAGTGGCTATGAATCAACAGACTACAAACATCAATCTCAACAATTACAAATATCAATGTAATAAACTAAGTATGTGATTTAGGGAGACTCGAGCCAAACCACACTCGAGTTGTGCAATCCCAACTCAACATTAATTTATACCTTTCTTTCTGATATTCTGACTCTGTCGAAGTCTCGAACTCAAATCCTGTCAATACTCAATCTGACAATAACAATATCGATATTCTGTATTAATATTCAAATCAAATCACAACATCTCTGTTTTATCAAATTCTGCCAGTACAATGGTACAATCTTGCGATACCAGTAATACCACACCAGTATATACTAATACCACTAATTTAAAATCAACCACCGTACAAATCTGACATCACATCTCAGTCAATTTCATTCTGAAATTCATAACAATTCCATATTCAGTCCGTTTCTTAATCTGACTTCGATTCTACGCTGTCTAACATGTCAAGAATAACATATATGACGTGTATTCAATTCTAACAACATCATAATTTCAAAACATGTTAAAACGTAGTAAAACTTACGTCCAGTTGTAGCCTACGTTGATAGGAGTACGGTACCGAAGTCGGATTTAAAATCTAACGGACGGATTGAAATAAAAAGACGTAAAGATTTCTTTGAAAGATTCTCGACTTCCTTCCTCGATTTCTGAGGAATTTCGAGTGATATACATATATATATCACAAGCTGCATGTTGGAGAAACGTGGCACTTTTGCGGCCCTCTCGGCTCAAGCGTTACCGATTACACCTTTGGCGCTCGGGCGGTAATAATCTACTGCCCGGGCGCCACATCCTCTGCCCGCGACGAATGTTTGATGAACACTGGCGCTCGGGCGGTCACTTTCTACCGCTCGGGCGCCAGACTTTCTGTCCCCCAGTGGTATAAATCATATACTTGCTCCGATTTGATCTGGTAATGGCCCGCAAGCGCCAATAGTTCTGTTCAATTCTTGTATAAGTCATGTACTTGGCCCCGTTCGGTCTCGGCACAATGCATCTAAAATCATATCAGTTCATCATCAATAAAACATCCCAGATTACGTTAATCATCTCAGATTACGGTAACCAAATTCTTGGGCATTACATTGTAATAGCCGAGCCCGGTGTACGGTACGGTTTAAGCTTTATTGTGTTTATTGGGTTTTATGATTTATATGTTTAGAGTTGTGTTTTGGGCCATAGTATTATTGGTTATTGTTGTCTTGAGGTATTAGATGTTGTTGGTTGTTCGTTTCAGTGTTTCGGTTCGATTTTCAGTTGCCTTGGTTTGTTCTTGGCCGAAGTGGCACCGCACTCGCGGCAGTGTAAGCACCGCACCCGCGGTAATTGTAGCACCGCACCCGCGGTGATCGTGCGTGGGAATTTTGTTGGAATGCCGTGAGCTTAGCGCACCCGCGGTGCTTGTGTGACCGCACCCGCGGTGTAAGTATGGGCGAGATATTTAGTACCTTTTTGATTGAGTTGACTTCATTTCTACCTTATCTTCTTTTCATTTTCGAGATTTCCTCTCTAGTTCCAAGGGTTTTCTACCATTTCGTTCATTTCCTATCTTCAATCCAAGCTTCTTTTCGACGATTCGACTTGAGATCGACGTTCTCCTTGGTGTTGGGAAGCTTAGGTAAGTTTTTGGTGCGATTCTATCATGGTTTTGGATATGAGATGTTATAGGGTGATGTTATTGTTGGTTTAATGGATTGTTTGACTTATATTTTTGGATATAGAGTTGATATTGGTGTTATTTATGGATTATTGTTGTAGGTGGTGTACCAAGAGTATAGTTTGGAGGTGTTCTATTGGTTTGTAAGTGGAATTTCATCCTTTTGCTCACATGATGATATATGTATTGTGTTTTAAAGGTTTCAAAGTGTTATTCCCTTCCATTGATCCATTGTTATGTATTGATTTCATTGATTATCTATTGGAGGCATTGTATGTCTCACTATTGTTAAAAAGGGAATACAAAAGATAGAGATTGCGAAATGACGGCTTTAAATGCTATTCAGAGTTCAAATGTTTTATTGGATTTATTAATCATAGTCAGAGCATTGCATGCAATTAGTTGATCAACGACCATAGGCTTTTATCCCTCACAGTTATCGATTTATATCGATGGGATATTTGCAACCACAGACAGAGATACTATTGATATCAATCCAACCATAGAAAAGATAAATACCATCGTATTGCTATCTATTGCTATTGTTATTGCTACAGTTATTGCTACAGTATTCATGTTTCAGAGTTGATGGTATTTATGATTTCAAAGTCATGTTTTACAGAGTATACTATGTATCATTGCTATGTAGAGTTCCACTTGCTGAGATTTATTCTCATTTCAGTTATTTTCATGTGATGCAGATCAGAGTGGAGGCCCGGGACGTTGACTGTGGATAGGGGTCATATGCATACACTGTTGGAAGGAAGATTATTTTGCAAATATTTTGGGACATGATCATAAGAATGATTGTTTTGTATTTTGTATATCATTTGAATGATCATGTATTTATTTTGTAAACATTTTATGAAATGTATTTTGAAACTCCTTCCATATTTTAAAGAAAAAAAAATTTATTTCCGCTGCGTATTTTTATCGTTACGGGTCAGGGTGTCACAAAGAAGGGGAGGAATTCTATTTTTGTTGTTGTGGATAGATTCTCTTAGTTGGCACATTTTATAGCTTGTCATAAAACCGATGATGCTTCAAACATTGCGGATTTGTTCTTTAGAGATGTCGTTAGGTTGCATGGCATGCCTAGGAATATTGTTTCTGGTCGCGATGTTAAATTCTTGTGTTACTTTTGGAAGACTTTATGGGCTAAACTTGGCACAAAATTGTAGGTTTCTACTACTTGTCATCCTCAAACGGATGGACAAACTGAAGTTGTCAATAGAACTTTGGGAACACTTTTGCGTGCTATTGTTAAAAAGAACTTGGATTGACATTTCTATGGACTTTATTTTGGGGTTGCCTAGGACTAAGAAGGGGAGGAATTCTATTTTTGTTGTTGTGGATAGATTCTCTTAGTTGGCACATTTTATAGCTTGTCATAAAACCGATGATGCTTCAAACATTGCGGATTTGTTCTTTAGAGATGTCGTTAGGTTGCATGGCATGCCTAGGACTATTGTTTCTGGTCGCGATGTTAAATTCTTGTGTTACTTTTGGAAGACTTTATGGGCTAAACTTGGCACAAAATTGTTGGTTTCTACTACTTGTTATCCTCAAACGGATGGACAAACTGAAGTTGTCAATAGAACTTTGGGAACACTTTTGCGTGCTATTCTTAAAACGTGTAGTAGCCCGAATTCCAAATTGGGTAATTAACGGATTAATGGTGATTAAGAAGGTTTAATGTGTAATTTTGACCGAGTCATGATCGGACGGACCGAAGATGGTTCGGAAGCACCGAAGAGTTCGGAAGGTCCGAAGTGGGTTCGGTGGATCCGATCATGAGGTGTCAAGAGCAGCTGGACACGTGCATGTTCGGACGGTCCGAAGTGTATGATCGGAGGATCCGATCATGAGCTGTCAAGAGCCAATGGACACGTAGCGTTCGGACGTTCCGAAGTGTTGTTCGGAGGATCCGAACATGGCCTATAAATAGTGCTCGGATTTCTCATTTTTGACTTGCCAATTTCTTGAGTTTTCTCTCATTTTGGAGAGTTTGGAAGGTTTCTAGGGTTAGTTGTTGGTCGAGCGATAGCTAAGAGCTGCCAGGAGTAGTAGCGTAGCGGCGCCTGAGTTTCGAGGCAATCGACATCAAAGGGATGTCGACGGACGAAGGTAAACCCTAAACCTTTGGTAGTACTAGGGAGTACTGGTTTTGCTAGTCGAGCATGGTAGTATTGATTGAGTATGCTTTTGATGCGTAGGCTTGTTCTAGACCTGATTAGCGGTGTTGCGTAAGGCTAGGCTTGCTGTGATAGAGGTACGAAAGTACTATCCGAGATATCCTGGTTGAGTATACATTCATATATGTGTTGCATGATTATGTGGTGCATTGATATATGTCATATGATGCATGCTATTATGTCACGTTTATTACTGCACGTTGCATTTCATGTTGAGCCGTATTCTCCTTTGAGATAACCTTTACTGTTGAGCTGTATCTCTTTCGAGATAAGCTATATCTTGGGGCCGCTCAGCCCTGTCTTGTGGACGCATGGACACCGAGAGTACACAGTGGCCGACGGGTCGGGAGGGCTTCGGTGGTCCGGGACATTTTAGGTCCACGTCTGTCTTGTAGTGGATGCAGTGACCCAGAGGTGTACCGCGCGGCACTATCCACTTGGCGCCTCTAGACTGAGCATTGTTGAGATCCTTTTGTGATTCCTGTTTCTTGACTACCCTGGTATCATATCATAGCATGTGCATTTCATATAGGTCTGTATACTCATACTTTTGTACTGGGCGTTCTTATCGCTCACGTCCTCGGTTTTGTTTATTCTTGGACACCCCATTCCCACGGGGCAGGCCTCAGGTTGGACAGCTCAGGAGGAGCAGGAGGAGGACGTTGAGTAGCTGGTTGGTTTAGTTTATCGATATTGTTTTGATTCGATATGGTTGTATTGGATATTTTATTTTGAGTTGTTCTAGACTTCGATTGGGTTGTATATCTATCATTTGTGGTATTTCCGCTGTTATCTCTGATTATTGTTAATTAGGTTGATTGCATGCTTAGTTCTTGATTAGTAGGTGATTCTGGAACGGGTCACTACATTTATGGTATCAGAGCATGCGTATGATTTTGGGATATAGATTTCTGTTTTGGGATTTCCGTTGACCAATTTACTAGTTTTCCCTATTCTATCTTGTAGTGATGGCTGACCACTTTGGTGATGAGAGTAGTCAGGGGAGTGTAGGTCGTTGGGGTGACCAGGACGATCGTAGACGTCATTCTTTCTGTTTCTACTCCGATGGGTCATTCGGTGTTAGCGAAGCGTCTAGTGATGGGTTGTCCTTTAGATTTTGAGGGTAACGATGTTGTTATTTTCGTTTTGTTCATTCTCTAAGCCTGATTTCGAGGACGAAATCGTTTTAAGGGGGGGAGAATGTAGTAGCCCGAATTCCAAATTGGGTAATTAACGGATTAATGGTGATTAAGAAGGTTTAATGTGTAATTTTGACCGAGTCATGATCGGACGGACCGAAGATGGTTCGGAAGCACCGAAGAGTTCGGAAGGTCCGAAGTGGGTTCGGTGGATCCGATCATGAGGTGTCAAGAGCAGCTGGACACGTGCATGTTCGGACGGTCCGAAGTGTATGATCGGAGGATCCGATCATGAGCTGTCAAGAGCCAATGGACACGTAGCGTTCGGACGTTCCGAAGTGTTGTTCGGAGGATCCGAACATGGCCTATAAATAGTGCTCGGATTTCTCATTTTTGACTTGCCAATTTCTTGAGTTTTCTCTCATTTTGGAGAGTTTGGAAGGTTTCTAGGGTTAGTTGTTGGTCGAGCGATAGCTAAGAGCTGCCAGGAGTAGTAGCGTAGCGGCGCCTGAGTTTCGAGGCAATCGACATCAAAGGGCTGTCGACGGACGAAGGTAAACCCTAAACCTTTGGTAGTACTAGGGAGTACTGGTTTTGCTAGTCGAGCATGGTAGTATTGATTGAGTATGCTTTTGATGCGTAGGCTTGTTCTAGACCTGATTAGCGGTGTTGCGTAAGGCTAGGCTTGCTGTGATAGAGGTACGAAAGTACTATCCGAGATATCCTGGTTGAGTATACATTCATATATGTGTTGCATGATTATGTGGTGCATTGATATATGTCATATGATGCATGCTATTATGTCACGTTTATTACTGCACGTTGCATTTCATGTTGAGCCGTATTCTCCTTTGAGATAGCCTTTACTGTTGAGCTGTATCTCTTTCGAGATAAGCTATATCTTGGGGCCGCTCAGCCCTGTCTTGTGGACGCATGGACACCGAGAGTACACAGTGGCCGACGGGTCGGGAGGGCTTCGGTGGTCCGGGACATTTTAGGTCCACGTCTGTCTTGTAGTGGATGCAGTGACCCAGAGGTGTACCGCGCGGCACTATCCACTTGGCGCCTCTAGACTGAGCATTGTTGAGATCCTTTTGTGATTCCTGTTTCTTGACTACCGTGGTATCATATCATAGCATGTGCATTTCATATAGGTCTGTATACTCATACTTTTGTACTGGGCGTTCTTATCGCTCACGTCCTCGGTTTTGTTTATTCTTGGACACCCCATTCCCACGGGGCAGGCCTCAGGTTGGACAGCTCAGGAGGAGCAGGAGGAGGACGTTGAGTAGCTGGTTGGTTTAGTTTATCGATATTGTTTTGATTCGATATGGTTGTATTGGATATTTTATTTTGAGTTGTTCTAGACTTCGATTGGGTTGTATATCTATCATTTGTGGTATTTCCGCTGTTATCTCTGATTATTGTTAATTAGGTTGATTGCATGCTTAGTTCTTGATTAGTAGGTGATTCTGGAACGGGTCACTACATTTATGGTATCAGAGCATGCGTATGATTTTGGGATATAGATTTCTGTTTTGGGATTTCCGTTGACCAATTTACTAGTTTTCCCTATTCTATCTTGTAGTGATGGCTGACCACTTTGGTGATGAGAGTAGTCAGGGGAGTGTAGGTCGTTGGGGTGACCAGGACGATCGTAGACGTCATTCTTTCTGTTTCTACTCCGATGGGTCATTCGGTGTTAGCGAAGCGTCTAGTGATGGGTTGTCCTTTAGATTTTGAGGGTAACGATGTTGTTATTTTCGTTTTGTTCATTCTCTAAGCCTGATTTCGAGGACGAAATCGTTTTAAGGGGGGGAGAATGTAGTAGCCCGAATTCCAAATTGGGTAATTAACGGATTAATGGTGATTAAGAAGGTTTAATGTGTAATTTTGACCGAGTCATGATCGGACGGACCGAAGATGGTTCGGAAGCACCGAAGAGTTCGGAAGGTCCGAAGTGGGTTCGGTGGATCCGATCATGAGGTGTCAAGAGCAGCTGGACACGTGCATGTTCGGACGGTCCGAAGTGTATGATCGGAGGATCCGATCATGAGCTGTCAAGAGCCAATGGACACGTAGCGTTCGGACGTTCCGAAGTGTTGTTCGGAGGATCCGAACATGGCCTATAAATAGTGCTCGGATTTCTCATTTTTGACTTGCCAATTTCTTGAGTTTTCTCTCATTTTGGAGAGTTTGGAAGGTTTCTAGGGTTAGTTGTTGGTCGAGCGATAGCTAAGAGCTGCCAGGAGTAGTAGCGTAGCGGCGCCTGAGTTTCGAGGCAATCGACATCAAAGGGCTGTCGACGGACGAAGGTAAACCCTAAACCTTTGGTAGTACTAGGGAGTACTGGTTTTGCTAGTCGAGCATGGTAGTATTGATTGAGTATGCTTTTGATGCGTAGGCTTGTTCTAGACCTGATTAGCGGTGTTGCGTAAGGCTAGGCTTGCTGTGATAGAGGTACGAAAGTACTATCCGAGATATCCTGGTTGAGTATACATTCATATATGTGTTGCATGATTATGTGGTGCATTGATATATGTCATATGATGCATGCTATTATGTCACGTTTATTACTGCACGTTGCATTTCATGTTGAGCCGTATTCTCCTTTGAGATAGCCTTTACTGTTGAGCTGTATCTCTTTCGAGATAAGCTATATCTTGGGGCCGCTCAGCCCTGTCTTGTGGACGCATGGACACCGAGAGTACACAGTGGCCGACGGGTCGGGAGGGCTTCGGTGGTCCGGGACATTTTAGGTCCACGTCTGTCTTGTAGTGGATGCAGTGACCCAGAGGTGTACCGCGCGGCACTATCCACTTGGCGCCTCTAGACTGAGCATTGTTGAGATCCTTTTGTGATTCCTGTTTCTTGACTACCCTGGTATCATATCATAGCATGTGCATTTCATATAGGTCTGTATACTCATACTTTTGTACTGGGCGTTCTTATCGCTCACGTCCTCGGTTTTGTTTATTCTTGGACACCCCATTCCCACGGGGCAGGCCTCAGGTTGGACAGCTCAGGAGGAGCAGGAGGAGGACGTTGAGTAGCTGGTTGGTTTAGTTTATCGATATTGTTTTGATTCGATATGGTTGTATTGGATATTTTATTTTGAGTTGTTCTAGACTTCGATTGGGTTGTATATCTATCATTTGTGGTATTTCCGCTGTTATCTCTGATTATTGTTAATTAGGTTGATTGCATGCTTAGTTCTTGATTAGTAGGTGATTCTGGAACGGGTCACTACAAAACGAACTTGGATTGACATTTCTATGGACTTTATTTTGGGGTTGCCTAGGACTAAGAAGGGTAGGGATTCTATTTTTGTTGTTGTGGATAGATTATCTAAGATGGCACATTTTCTAGCTTGTCATAAAAGCAATGATGCTTCAAACATTGCGTATTTGTTCTTTAGAGAAGTCGTTAGGTTGCATGGCATGCCTAGGACTATTGTTTCTGGTCGCGATGTTAAATTCTTGAGTTACTTTTGGAATACTTTATGGACCAAACTTGGCACAAAATTGTTGTTTTCTACTACTTGTCATCCTCAAACGGATGGACAGACTGAAGTTGTCAATAGAACTTTGGGAACACTTTTGCGTGCTATTCTTGAAAAGAACTTGAATTGACATTTCTATGGACTTTATTTTGGGGTTGCCTAGGACTAAGAAAGGTAGGAATTCTTTTTTTGTTGTTGTGGATAGATTCTCTTAGATGGCACATTTTATAGCTTGTCATAAAACCAATGATGCTTCAAACATTGCGGATTTGTTCTTTAGAGAAGTCGTTAGGTTGCGTGGCATGCCTAAGACTACTGTTCCTGGTCGCGATGTTAAATTCTTGAGTTACTTTTGGAATACTTTATGGGCTAAACTAGGCACAAAATTGTTGTTTTCTACTACTTGTTATCCTCAAACGGATGGACAAACTGAAGTTGTCAATAAAACTTTGGGAACACTTTTGCGTGCTATTCTTAAAAAGAACTTGGATTGACATTTCTATGGACTTTATTTTGGGGTTGCCTAGGACTAAGAAAGGTAGGGATTCTTTTTTTGTTGTTGTGGATAGATTCTCTAAGATGGCACATTTTATAGCTTGTCATAAAACCAATGATGCTTCAAACATTGCGGATTTGTTCTTTAGAGAAGTCGTTAGGTTGCGTGGCATGCCTAAGACTACTGTTCCTGGTCGCGATGTTAAATTCTTGAGTTACTTTTGAAATACTTTATGGGCTAAACTAGGCACAAAATTGTTGTTTTCTACAACTTGTTATCCTCAAACGGATGGAAAAACTGAAGTTGTCAATAAAACTTTGGGAACACTTTTGCGTGCTATTCTTAAAAAGAACTTGGATTGACATTTCTATGGACTTTATTTTGGGGTTGCCTAGGACTAAGAAGGGTAGGGATTCTTTTTTTGTTGTTGTGGATAGATTATCTAAGATGGCACATTTTATAGCTTGTCATAAAACAAATGATGCTTCAATCATTGCGGATTTGTTTTTTAGAGAAGTCGTTAGGTTGCATGGCATGCCTAGGACTATTGTTTCTGGTCGCGATGTTAAATTCTTTAGTTACTTTTGGAAGACTTTATGGCTAAACTTGGCACAAAATTATTGTTTTCTACTACTTGTCATCCTCAAACGGATGGACAAACTGAAGTTGTCAATAGAACTTTGGAACACTTTTGCGTGCTATTCTTAAAAAGAACTTGGATTGACATTTCTATGGACTTTATTTTGGGGTTGCCTAGGACTAAGAAGGGTAGGGATTCTATTTTTGTTGTTGTGGATAGATTATCTAAGATGACACATTTTCTAGCTTGTCATAAAACCGATGATGCTTCAAACATTGCGGATTTGTTCTTTAGAGAAGTCGTTAGGTTGCATGGCATGTCTAGGACTATTGTTTCTGGTCGTGATGTTAAATTCTTGAGATACTTTTGGAATACTTTATGGGCCAAACTTGGCACAAAATTGTTGTTTTCTACTACTTTTCATCCTCAAACAGATGGACAGACTGAAGTTGTCAATAGAACTTTGGGAACACTTTTTCGTGCTATTCATAAAAAGAACTTGGATTGACATTTCTATAGAGTTTATTTTGGGGTTGCCAAGGACTAAGAAGGGTAGAGATTCTATTTTTGTTATTGTGGATAGATTCTCTAAGATGGCACATTTTATAGCTTGTCATAAAACCGATGATGCTTCAAACATTGCGGATTTGTTCTTTAGAGAAGTCGTTAGGTTGCATGGCATGCCTAGAACTATTGTTTTTGGTCGCGAGGTTAAATTCTTGAGTTACTTTTGGAAGACTTTATGGGCTAAACTTGGCACAAAATTGTTGTTTTCTACTACTTGTCATCCTCAAACGGATGGACAAACTGAAGTTGTCAATAGAACTTTGGGAACACTTTTGCGTGCTATTCTTAAAAAGAACTTGGATTGACATTTCTATGGACTTTATTTTGGGGTTGCCTAGGACTAAGAAGGGTAGGGATTCTTTTTTTGTTGTTGTGGATAGATTCTCTAAGATGGCACATTTTATAGCTTGTCATAAAACCAATGATGCTTCAAACATTGCAGATTTGTTCTTTAGAGAAGTCGTTAGGTTGCATGGCATGCCTAAGACTACTGTTCCTGGTTGCGATGTTAAATTCTTGAGTTACTTTTGGAATACTTTATGGGCTAAACTAGGCACAAAATTGTTGTTTTCTACTACTTGTTATCCTCAAACGGATGGACAAACTGAAGTTGTCAATAAAACTTTGGGAACACTTTTGCGTGCTATTCTTAAAAAGAACTTGGATTGACATTTCTATGGACTTTATTTTGGGGTTGCCTAGGACTAAGAAGGGTAGGGATTCTTTTTTTGTTGTTGTGGATAGATTATCTAAGATGGCACATTTTATAGCTTGTCATAAAACAAATGATGCTTCAAACATTGAGGATTTGTTCTTTAGAGAAGTCGTTAGGTTGCATGGCATGCCTAGGACTATTGTTTCTGGTCGCGATGTTAAATTCTTGAGTTACTTTTGGAATACTTTATGGGCGAAACTTGGCACAAAATTGTTGTTTTCTACTACTTTTCATCCTCAAACAGATGGACAGACTGAAGTTGTAGATAGAACTTTGGGAAAACCTTTTCGTGCTATTCATAAAAAGAACTTGGATTGACATTTCTATAGAGTTTATTTTGGGGTTGCCTAGGACTAAGAAGGGTAGAGATTCTATTTTTGTTATTGTGGATAGATTTTCTAAAATGGCACATTTTATAGCTTGTCATAAAACCGATGATGCTTCAAACATTGCGGATTTGTTCTTTAGAGAAGTCGTTAGGTTGCATGGCATGCCTAGGACTATTGTTTTTGGTCGCGATGTTAAATTCTTGAGTTACTTTTGGAAGACTTTATGGGCTAAACTTGGCACAAAATTGTTGTTTTCTACTACTTGTCATCCTCAAACGGATGGACAAACTGAAGTTGTCAATAGAACTTTGGGAACACTTTTGCGTGCTATTCTTAAAAAGAACTTGGATTGACATTTCTATGGACTTTATTTTGGGGTTGCCTAGGACTAAGAAGGGTAGGGATTCTTTTTTTGTTGTTGTGGATAGATTCTCTAAGATGGCACATTTTATAGCTTGTCATAAAACCAATGATGCTTCAAACATTACGGATTTGTTCTTTAGAGAAGTCGTTAGGTTGCATGGCATGCCTATGACTACTGTTCCTGGTCGCGATGTTAAATTCTTGAGTTACTTTTGGAATACTTTATGGGCTAAACTAGGCACAAAATTGTTGTTTTCTACTACTTGTTATCCTCAAACGGATGGACAAACTAAAGTTGTCAATAAAAATTTGGGAACACTTTTGCGTGCTATTCTTAAAAAGACTTGGATTGACATTTCTATGGACTTTATTTTGGGGTTGCCTAGGACTAAGAAGGGTAGGGATTTTTTTTTTGTTGTTGTGGATAGATTATCTAAGATGGCACATTTTATAGCTTGTCATAAAACAAATGATGCTTCGAACATTGCGGATTTGTTCTTTAGAGAAGTCGTTAGGTTGCATGGCATGCCTAGGACTATTGTTTCTGGTCGCGATGTTAAATTCTTTAGTTACTTTTGGAAGACTTTATGGCTAAACTTGGCACAAAATTATTGTTTTATACTACTTGTCATCCTCAAACGGATGGACAAACTGAAGTTGTCAATAAAACTTTGGGAACACTTTTGCGTGCTATTCTTAAAAAGAACTTGGATTGACATTTCTATGGACTTTATTTTGGAGTTGCCTATGACTAAGAAGGGGAGGGATTCTATTTTTGTTGTTGTGGATAGATTATCTATGATGGCACATTTTCTAGCTTGTCATAAAACCGATGATGCTTCAAACATTGCGGATTTGTTCTTTAGAGAAGTCGTTAGGTTGCATGGCATGTCTAGGACTATTGTTTCTGGTCACGATGTTAAATTCTTGAGTTACTTTTGGAAGAATTTATGGGCTAAACCTGACACAAAATTATTGTTTTCTACTACTTGTCATCCTCAAACGGATGGACAAACTGAAGTTGTCAATAGAACTTTGGAAACACTTTTGCGTTCTATTCTTAAAAAGAATTTGGTTTGACATTTCTATGGACTTTATTTTGGGGTTGCCTAGGACTAAGAAGGGGAGGGATTCTATTTTTGTTGTTGTGGATAGATTCTCTAAGATGTCACATTTTATAGATTGTCATAAAACCGATGATGCTTCAAACATTGCGGATTTTTTCTTTAGAAAAGTCGTTAGGTTGCATGGCATGCCTAGGACTATTGTTTCTGGTCGCGATGTTAAATTCTTGAGTTACTTTTGGAGGACTTTATGGGCTAAACTTGGCACAAAATTGTTGTCTTCTACTACTTGTCATCCTCAAACGGATGGACAAACTGAAGTTGTCAATAGAACTTTGGGAACACTTTTGCGTGCTATTCTTAAAAAGAACTTGGATTGACATTTCTATTGACTTTATTTTGGGGTTGCCTAGGACTAAGAAGGGGAGGAATTCTATTTTTGTTGTTGTGGATAGATTCTCTAAGTTGGCACATTTTATAGCTTGTCATAAAACCGATGATGCTTCAAACATTGCGGATTTGTTCTTTAGAGAAGTCGTTAGGTTGCAAGGCATGCCTAGGACTATTGTTTCTGGTCGCGATGTTAAATTCTTGAGTTACTTTTGGAATACTTTATGGGCTAAACTAGGCACAAAATTGTTGTTTTCTACTACTTGTTATCCTCAAACGGATGGACAAACTGAAGTTGTCAATAAAACTTTGGGAACACTTTTGCGTGCTATTCTTAAAAAGAACTTGGATTGACATTTCTATGGACTTTATTTTGGGGTTGCCTAGGACTAAGAAGGGTAGGGATTCTTTTTTTGTTGTTGTGGATAGATTATCTAAGATGGCACATTTTATAGCTTGTCATAAAACAAATGATGCTTCAAACATTGAGGATTTGTTCTTTAGAGAAGTCGTTAGGTTGCATGGCATGCCTAGGACTATTGTTTCTGGTCGCGATGTTAAATTCTTGAGTTACTTTTGGAATACTTTATGGGCGAAACTTGGCACAAAATTGTTGTTTTCTACTACTTTTCATCCTCAAACAGATGGACAGACTGAAGTTGTAGATAGAACTTTGGGAAAACCTTTTCGTGCTATTCATAAAAAGAACTTGGATTGACATTTCTATAGAGTTTATTTTGGGGTTGCCTAGGACTAAGAAGGGTAGAGATTCTATTTTTGTTATTGTGGATAGATTTTCTAAAATGGCACATTTTATAGCTTGTCATAAAACCGATGATGCTTCAAACATTGCGGATTTGTTCTTTAGAGAAGTCGTTAGGTTGCATGGCATGCCTAGGACTATTGTTTTTGGTCGCGATGTTAAATTCTTGAGTTACTTTTGGAAGACTTTATGGGCTAAACTTGGCACAAAATTGTTGTTTTCTACTACTTGTCATCCTCAAACGGATGGACAAACTGAAGTTGTCAATAGAACTTTGGGAACACTTTTGCGTGCTATTCTTAAAAAGAACTTGGATTGACATTTCTATGGACTTTATTTTGGGGTTGCCTAGGACTAAGAAGGGTAGGGATTCTTTTTTTGTTGTTGTGGATAGATTCTCTAAGATGGCACATTTTATAGCTTGTCATAAAACCAATGATGCTTCAAACATTACGGATTTGTTCTTTAGAGAAGTCGTTAGGTTGCATGGCATGCCTATGACTACTGTTCCTGGTCGCGATGTTAAATTCTTGAGTTACTTTTGGAATACTTTATGGGCTAAACTAGGCACAAAATTGTTGTTTTCTACTACTTGTTATCCTCAAACGGATGGACAAACTGAAGTTGTCAATAAAAATTTGGGAACACTTTTGCGTGCTATTCTTAAAAAGACTTGGATTGACATTTCTATTTACTTTATTTTGGGGTTGCCTAGGACTAAGAAGGGTAGGGATTTTTTTTTTGTTGTTGTGGATAGATTATCTAAGATGGCACATTTTATAGCTTGTCATAAAACCGATGATGCTTCAAACATTGCGGATTTGTTCTTTAGAGAAGTCGTTAGGTTGCATGGCATGTCTAGGACTATTGTTTCTGGTCACGATGTTAAATTCTTGAGTTACTTTTGGAAGAATTTATGGGCTAAACCTGACACAAAATTATTGTTTTCTACTACTTGTCATCCTCAAACGGATGGACAAACTGAAGTTGTCAATAGAACTTTGGAACACTTTTGCGTGCTAATCTTAAAAAGAACTTGGATTGACATTTCTATTGACTTTATTTTGGGGTTGCCTAGGACTAAGAAGGGTAGGGATTCTATTTTTGTTGTTGTGGATAGATTATCAAAGATGGCACATTTTCTTGCTTGTCATAAAACCGATGATGCTTCAAACATTGCGGATTTGTTCTTTAGAGAAGTCGTTAGGTTGCATGGCATGTCTAGGACTATTGTTTCTGGTCACGATGTTAAATTCTTGAGTTACTTTTGGAAGAATTTATGGGCTAAACCTGACACAAAATTATTGTTTTCTACTACTTGTCATCCTCAAACGGATGGACAAACTGAAGTTGTCAATAGAACTTTGGAAACACTTTTGCGTTCTATTCTTAAAAAGAATTTGGTTTGACATTTCTATGGACTTTATTTTGGGGTTGCCTAGGACTAAGAAGGGGAGGGATTCTATTTTTGTTGTTGTGGATAGATTCTCTAAGATGTCACATTTTATAGATTGTCATAAAACCGATGATGCTTCAAACATTGCGGATTTTTTCTTTAGAAAAGTCGTTAGGTTGCATGGCATGCCTAGGACTATTGTTTCTGGTCGCGATGTTAAATTATTGAGTTACTTTTGGAGGACTTTATGGGCTAAACTTGGCACAAAATTGTTGTCTTCTACTACTTGTCATCCTCAAACGGATGGACAAACTGAAGTTGTCAATAGAACTTTGGGAACACTTTTGCGTGCTATTCTTAAAAAGAACTTGGATTGACATTTCTATTGACTTTATTTTGGGGTTGCCTAGGACTAAGAAGGGGAGGAATTCTATTTTTGTTGTTGTGGATAGATTCTCTAAGTTGGCACATTTTATAGCTTGTCATAAAACCGATGATGCTTCAAACATTGCGGATTTGTTCTTTAGAGAAGTCGTTAGGTTGCAAGGCATGCCTAGGACTATTGTTTCTGGTCGCGATGTTAAATTCTTGTGTTACTTTTGGAAGACTTTATGGGCTAAACTTGGCACAAAATTGTTGGTTTCTACTACTTGTTATCCTCAAACGGAATGACAAACTGAAGTTGTCAACAGAACTTTGGGAACACTTTTGCGTTCTATTCATAAAACGAACTTGGATTGACATTTCTATGGACATTATTTTGGGGTTGCCTAGTACTAAGAAGGGTAGGGATTCTATTTTTGTTGTTGTGGATAGATTCCCTAAGATGGCACATTTTATAGCTTGTCATAAAACCAATGATGCTTCAAACATTGCGGATTTGTTCTTTAGAGAAGTCGTTAGGTTGCATGGCATGCCTAAGACTACTGTTCCTGGTGGCGATGTTAAATTCTTGAGTTACTTTTGGAATACTTTATGGGCTAAACTTGGCATAAAATTGTTGTTTTCTACTACTTGTTATCCTCAAACGGATGGACAAACTGAAGTTTTCAATAAAACTTTGGGAACACTTTTGCGTGCTATTCTTAAAAAGAACTTGGATTGACATTTCTATGGACTTTATTTTGGGGTTGCCTAGGACTAAGAAGGGTAGGGATTCTTTTTTTGTTGTTGTGGATAGATTATCTAATATGGCACATTTTATAGCTTGTCATAAAACAAATGATGCTTCAAACATTGCGGATTTGTTCTTTAGAGAAGTCGTTAGGTTGCATGGTATGCCTAGGACTATTGTTTCTGGTCGCGATGTTAAATTCTTTAGTTACTTTTGGAAGACTTTATGGCTAAACTTGGCACAAAATTGTTGTTTTCTACTACTTGTCATCCTCAAACGGATGGACAAACTGAAGTTGTCAATAGAACTTTGGGAACACTTTTGCGTGCTATTCTTAAAAAGAACTTGGATTGACATTTCTATGGACTTTATTTTGGGGTTGCCTAGGACTAAGAAAGGGAGGAATTCTATTTTTGTTGTTGTGGATAGATTCTCTTAGTTGGCACATTTTATAGCTTGTCATAAAACCGATGATGCTTCAAACATTGCGGATTTGTTCTTTAGAGAAGTCGTTAGGTTGCATGGCATGCCTAGGAATATTGTTTCTGGTCGCGATGTTAAATTCTTGTGTTACTTTTGGAAGACTTTATGGGCTAAACTTGGCACAAAATTGTAGGTTTCTACTACTTGTCATCCTCAAACGGATGGACAAACTGAAGTTGTCAATAGAACTTTGGGAACACTTTTGCGTGCTATTCTTAAAAAGAACTTGGATTGACATTTCTATGGACTTTATTTTGGGGTTGCCTAGGACTAAGAAGGGGAGGAATTCTAATTTTGTTGTTGTGGATAGATTCTCTTAGTTGGCACATTTTATAGCTTGTCATAAAACCGATGATGCTTCAAACATTGCGGATTTGTTCTTTAGAGATGTCGTTCGGTTGCATGGCATGCCTAGGACTATTGTTTCTGGTCGCGATGTTAAATTCTTGTGTTACTTTTGGAAGACTTTATGGGCTAAACTTGGCACAAAATTGTTGGTTTCTACTACTTGTTATCCTCAAACGGATGGACAAACTGAAGTTGTCAATAGAACTTTGGGAACACTTTTGCGTGCTATTCTTAAAACGAACTTGGATTGACATTTCTATGGACTTTATTTTGGGGTTGCCTAGGACTAAGAAGGGTAGGGATTCTATTTTTGTTGTTGTGGATAGATTATCTAAGATGGCACATTTTCTAGCTTGTCATAAAAGCAATGATGCTTCAAACAATGCGTATTTGTTCTTTAGAGAAGTCGTTAGGTTGCATGGTATGCCTAGGACTATTGTTTCTGGTCGCGATGTTAAATTCTTGAGTTACTTTTGGAATACTTTATGGACCAAACTTGGCACAAAATTGTTGTTTTCTACTACTTGTCATCCTCAAATGGATGGACAGACTGAAGTTGTCAATAGAACTTTGGGAACACTTTTGCGTGCTATTCTTAAAAAGAACTTGGATTGACATTTCTATGGACTTTATTTTGGGGTTGCCTAGGACTAAGAAAGGTAGGGATTCTTTTTTTGTTGTTGTGGATAGATTCTCTAAGATGGCACATTTTATAGCTTGTCATAAAACCAATGATGCTTCAAACATTGCGGATTTGTTCTTTAGAGAAGTCGTTAGGTTGCGTGGCATGCCTAAGACTACTGTTCCTGGTCGCGATGTTAAATTCTTGAGTTACTTTTGGAATACTTTATGGGCTAAACTAGGCACAAAATTGTTGTTTTCTACTACTTGTTATCAATGATGTATGAGTTGGCTGATGTTTGCCTAGATAAGATGTTAGATTTGCTTTATATCAGACAGATAGACTTCAGAAATTGAATTGAGATCAGGTATTGTTTGTATAGTAGATTTAGTACAGAATAGTATTGACTATACAAAATGATACAAAATGAATTGAAAGAATATTTGAAAGATTATATTAAATATTCTGAGAACTATGATTCTTGTACACAGAAATTGTTCAGATAGGTATTTTATTTGAAACAGATTGTATTCAGAATAGATGATATCTGATGTTAGTATACTGATTGATTTTGAGACAGTTGATATTGTGATCAGTGACTGATCAGATACCGATATCAGAAAGACCAGAAAGTTCAAAAATGTCAGAATTGTCAGATATGTATTTTGTCTGATTTGGTAGATTATTCTATGCGACTGTTGCTTTATATCTGCTGAGTATTGTTATTGCTCTAAATCAGTATTGGAGACATCTTATATTGTTTTGGGGAGCATATTATATTTGCAGATGACATATAGCAGTTGATCAGAATGGTATGAAGACCTGATTAACTTGTCAGAATCAATAGTATTGTTAGAACTTACAATCCTATAGATTTACTAGATTAGTATAGATTATTGTTATTCTGAATCAGTATTGATACAGATTGTATGAAGCGTTGAGAGTATATACAGTTCAGCTTGTATCAGAAATGAATTCAAGAATTTCAGCCGTTCGGAAACGTGATCAGAGTAGTTAGAACAGTATTTCGATAATCAGAGCAGAGTATCGGTCAGAGAAACAGATATGTGATTTTGTGTTTGTATTAGACTGATTGTGTTATGATATCAGAAGGGTTCAGAGTTGTATAACAGAATTGATATTATAATCAGAGCCGAATACCAGGTAGGTATTTTTCTTTACATTTTATTATTAACTGATTTGTTTATACCGAATAGTTTGAATCTGAAATTACAGACAGTGTCAGAAATGCATTGTAGTGGATTCAGTGTTCATTTTGCTGGCTGAGAATGTATGAGATTCGAACAGATAGGTATGATATAGATAGATTAAATCAGTTATGACAGAATTTATGATGAATTGTTGGCAGAAATTATACTGAAATGACTGAATCACCAATAAATGAAGATAGAAAGATAGAGATCAGAAGATTTAGACAGAACTTGTAGATTTCTGATTCGACATGAGGAGTATATTTCGATGAATTTCGTAATGAGAGTATCCCAATATTTTCCAGATTGTGTTATGATATGATATGATTTAGATTGACAGATTGTTCAATCTATATCTTTCAGTTTGTACCAGATCACGTACAAACATGACCCAATGACACAGATTGATGTCAGACAAGTGGTCAGAAAGATCAGAATGCCACAGTAGATTATGTCAGAACATAGTCAGAGTGACTAGAATGTAGAAGTAGACCATATCAGATTGTGATTTTGATCAAGGTTGCAATTATAACAGGTTATACCATAAGTTATTTTGCAGATTATTCACAGATTAACAGACAGTCAGAGTATACTATCCAGATATTGGAAGATATTCAGAGAACTGAAGTGCTGAATGTTAGCACTAGATGATAGTTCATATTATCATTATATGAATTATGGTATAATTATAGCTATCAAATTACCAGATGGGTAATGAGATAGTTACAGACAAGATATTATACAGTGTATACTACAGAATTCTTTTGCAGAGAAGGCAGAAAAGAATGAATATAGATCAGATTTGACAGATTTATTTTGCCAACGTCGGATGATGACAGTTGGTCGAGGAATGATATCCTTGATTTGAGGAATATAGATTGATAATAGCTAATAGTACTGATATGTCATAAGCTATAGATAGGTATATACGGATGTTGTATAGCCAGTAATGCGAGATTGATTCTAGCAGAAAAAATTAGAGAAGTATTATGATATTTACTTAGAGAATTCTTATTCCAGACTGGAAGTAGAGATCTGAGTTTGATTTAAACTCTGTTATACAGTTCTTCTGATGGATTTGGTTTGATGATTGGTGAGTTCGAGGACGAACTCAGATCTAAGAGGGGGAGAAATGTAATGCCCGAGAATTTAATTACCGTAATCTGAAATGATTTGGATATGATTACTGTAATCGGAGATTAATCCGGAATGATTTATTTAATTAACCGAGATGATTATAGACGGAACGGATCGGACCGGGAGAGTCGCGAAAAGAATTAAAATTATGTGTGCAAGAAAGGTCCCGCGCACATGCGCAGCATGTATTGGCGCACATGCGCGGAGATGGCAGAAGCAGCGGCGCATATGCGCGAAGAAGATGGCGCACATGCGCGGCAAGGCCAGAAGTATTGGCGCATATGCGCGAAGATGATGGCGCATATGCGCGGAAGGGACAGAATGGTTGGTGCATATGCGCGGAAAGATTGGCGCATATGCGCGAGAAGGAAATTGCTAGTTCGAAGGAACTGGCGCATATGCGCGACTTTGTGCGCGCATATGCGCGCAACGTGCAACACATGCATGGTGCCACTTGCCTTGCATGCGAGGTGGATATATATATATGTGTATACACAAGCAATTCTCCACCAGAATAAGAAATAAAGAGCCGAGGGAAAGCTTCAGCTTCTTCCGAGTGAGAATTGAGTGTTACGAGAAATCAGTCCATCTGTTTTCGAATCCGATTGCAGTATCGTGTTTCTAGCAACGCAGGCTACAACTGGACGTAAGTTTTGTTACGTTTAAACAAGATTTGAGTTTATGATATTGTCAGATTTAAATATAATTCAGATATGGTGTTTCTGCTACCGTAGACATTATAGAATTGAAGTCAGATTAAAGAACAGACTGTTTCTGTAATTGTTATGATTTTTGAAAGATATGGACTAAGATTTCATATCAGAATTGTATTATCGTTCAGAGTTTGAGTTGTAACGATATTGTTTATGAATACTGATATTATATCTGTGATGTTTGAACTGACGGGGTTATCAAGACTGTATTGTTATGCCGTCGAAACATCAGTTGATTCAGATTGTTTAGATTCAGAAATGAATTCGATTATGTCGTGATATCATTGTTATGAATCAGATTGTATCTTGTTCAGATATTGATCAGATTATATACAGAGTTGAGTATTGATCAGAACAGACTGTGTATTGAGTTATTCACTGATACAGCGTATTAATATTGTCATTTCAGATTTGATATGGACAGATTCGAGACATCGTCTTCGTCGGATCAGGAAGACAAAGGTATAATTCATGTGATATTCGGGAAGCATAACTCAGATTAGATTAATTTGAGTTTCCCAATAAAATCACATACTAGATTATTGTTTATATTGTTACCTGATTATGCTTTGATTATAGAATTGTATTCAAGCATGTAAGATAATTGTGATATTCAGTTATGAATATGATTATGCTTTGTTTACAGATTGTTATTCATTGCATTTAAGATAGGAAAGTCTTGACAGTCATTGTCAGACTTCTAGACGTTCGGTGTATCGTACATAGGAGCAGACATTGTCCTATTGTAGCACCACGATACAGCCATGGCCGAAGTCTAGGAATAAGACGTACAGTTACCACGATCGGTTGAGTAGGTAACAGCCATTGACGTCTTATTCATCACGGGATCCCTAGAGTTATAGTTGAGTCGAGTCTAGACATGATTTGACTAGAACTGCATGTGTTTAGAGATGTGGTTTCATAGACTATGAAACCCATGTTTATTGCTTTCAGTATGATAGCATGTTTATATGATTTGATTTGAATTGCATGTTTATCTGATTGGAGCTGCATGCTTATTTTGATTTGATTTCATAGATTATGAAATCTATTATATTTAATTTTATTCATGATAGAACGTTTCATGATTTACTTTGTGTATATACATGCTTACCATGTCTTATACTGGGATTTATTCTCACCGGAGTTATCCGGCTGTTGTCTTGTTTTGTATGTGTGCATGACAACAGGTGGGGCTGGATCAGGGTCAAGATGAGAAAGAGGCTGGACTAGATAGCGTGGTGATTTCGGACTTACTGTAGATTTGGTTTTATTACTAGAACTTAGTAGTTGAACCTTAGATTAGTTAAAAGACTGTTGTATCTTTATACTGAATTGTAGTTTTATACAGATATGAATATTATTTAGATGCCATTACCTTCCGCACTTGTATTTTAAAAAGAAAAATTTTAGACCCTGTTTTATCTTAATTGATAATTAAATCCCAAAGATGATTAAGAAGAAGATCAGCGTCCGGGTCCCCACAACAGGTGGTATCAGAGCTGATAGTTCCTTTAGACTTAGATTATCAGAACGATAGATCCTTTAGATTGAGATAATCAGAGTTGATAGATTCTTCAGACTGAGATAGCAGAGAATGAGCGGGGTAGGATTGAATTTTTCTGTCCTTGCATGTGATTGCTAGCATGAGATTTATTTCAATGTTGACTACATTGTGTGTGCTAGCATGATTTATTGTTTTCCCTATTACATGTTGTTTGTTATCTGAGTTGATTACAGCATGTAATTACTAAGACTGAATCAGAACCGAGTCTGGATCAGAGGTATATGATCAGAGGAGGGCTGAGACAGATTATACAGATTGTACTAATCTGTTTGATATTCAGATATACCGCCTCGAAGAATTTCAGAAAAGGGCAGTACTTCGTCTGAACAGAGAGATGTATCAGAAATTCAGTTAGAAGAATAGATGAAAGAATTTGAGTTATTACAGCCGCCGGTTTTGAATGGTACCGAGACATCTGAAGACTGCCAGAACTGGTTTGATGATATAGAAATCTTGTTCGATTTACTTGACTGTACAGATGAACAGAGGGTTAAAATGGTGCCTTACCAGTTACGAGAAGCCGCCAGGAGTTGGTGGATTACCAGTACAAGAATGTGGGCACAGAGAGGTACAGTGATTTCGTGGGAAATATTCAGAACTGAATTTTATCGACGATTTTTCTCAGTCTCGTACCGAGAGGACAAGAAAGCAGAGTTTGAGAATTTGAGCCAAGGGCAGCTGAATATTGACCAATATATTGCTAAATTCTCTACTCTACTGCATTTTGCTCCTCATTTAGCTGGGAATGATGAAGCTGTAGTGAATCAGTTCATCAGAGGGTTGAATTCGGAGGTAGTTGCATTTATGAATTTGCAACGACCTTATCATTTTGCTGATATCTTGAGTAGAGCAAAGAGAGCGGAGATGAGTCTGATTAGACAATTGACAAGGTTGTGCGTGAAGCCACTTCAGACACAGCAATCCCCTCTTCAATATGATCACGACAGTACGAGTGGGAAGCAAGATTTGCTGAAAGCTCGAAAGAAGCCATTCAAGAAGCTAGGAAGTGATTCATCTAGCTCTAGTGTTTCTGGTCCAAGTTATACTGGAGTGTATTGCAGGAGTTGCGGAGGGAGACACCCCACCGAGCAATGCCAGGGAGTGACTGGTAGATGCAATATTTGTGGACAGCCGGGACACTTTGCTAAAGTCTGTCCCCAGAAGCGTTCCCGAAGATTGTAGGGGACAGAGTTTAACTGAAAACACCGATCCAGAATTCTCACCAGGTACCACTCTTTATGATTCTATTGCATATGTATTGATATATACTAAGGAATTTGTTAAGAATATCTTAGACTGAATTGCATGGAGATATGCTGTACCTGTTGGGTTTGTAAGTACTGTAGTATTGATGTCCTGGCTTGTTGAGGAAAGATGGATATCAGATATTTCTATATATATTGTATACTACAGTAAGATGAGAATGAAATAGCGATAGATTATGATGTACTTGTGTTTTCTGATTTGAACGGATTATTGATATGTTTATGCTGAACAAGTACAGACATATTGTAGAAGTTTTTCCAGAAATGGTAAGCGACAGATCAGAGAGGACTGATCAGTGGAGATACCACAATAAGGGTTCTAGATTTAGAATTCCTTTGATATCTGTATTGTATATGACTCGATTAATACAGAAAGGAGCAGATTGCATCCCTATGTATTCAGTAGACCTACTGAAATTGAGCTTATCATTGACAGATATGTCAATGATGTATGAGTTGGCTGATGTTTGCCTAGATAAGATGTTAGATTTGCTTTATATCAGACAGATAGACTTCAGAAATTGAATTGAGATCAGGTATTGTTTGTATAGTAGATTTAGTACAGAATAGTATTGACTATACAAAATGATACAAAATGAATTGAAAGAATATTTGAAAGATTATATTAAATATTCTGAGAACTATGATTCTTGTACACAGAAATTGTTCAGATAGGATATTTTATTTGAAACAGATTGTATTCAGAATAGATGATATCTAATGTTAGTATACTGATTGATTTTGAGACAGTTGATATTGTGATCAGTGACTGATCAGATACCGATATCAGAAAGACCAGAAAGTTCAAAAATGTCAGAATTGTCAGATATGTATTTTGTCTGATTTGGTAGATTATTCTATGCGACTGTTGCTTTATATCTGCTGAGTATTGTTATTGCTCTAAATCAGTATTGGAGACATCTTATATTGTTTTGGGGAGCATATTATATTTGCAGATGATATATAGCAGTTGATCAGAATGGTATGAAGACCTGATTAACTTGTCAGAATCAATAGTATTGTTAGAACTTACAATCCTATAGATTTACTAGATTAGTATAGATTATTGTTATTCTGAATCAGTATTGATACAGATTGTATGAAGCGTTGAGAGTATATACAGTTCAGCTTGTATCAGAAATGAATTCAAGAATTTCAGCCGTTCGGAAACGTGATCAGAGTAGTTAGAACAGTATTTCGATAATCAGAGCAGAGTATCGGTCAGAGAAACAGATATGTGATTTTGTGTTTGTATTAGACTGATTGTGTTATGATATCAGAAGGTTCAGAGTTGTATAACAGAATTGATATTATAATCAGAGCCGAATACCAGGTAGGTATTTTTCTTTAAATTTTATTATTAACTGATTTGTTTATACCGAATAGTTTGAATCTGAAATTACAGACAGTGTCAGAAATGCATTGTAGTGGATTCAGTGTTCATTTTGCTGGCTGAGAATGTATGAGATTCGAACAGATAGGTATGATATAGATAGATTAAATCAGTTATGACAGAATTTATGATGAATTGTTGACAGAAATTATACTGAAATGACTGAATTACCAATAAATGAAGATAGAAAGATAGAGATCAGAAGATTTAGACAGAACTTGTAGATTTCTGATTCGACATGAGGAGTATATTTCGATGAATTTCGTAATGAGAGTATCCCAATATTTTCCAGATTGTGTTATGATATGATATGATTTAGATTGACAGATTGTTCAATCTATATCTATCAGTTTGTACCAGATCACGTACAAACATGACCCAATGACACAGATTGATGTCAGACAAGTGGTCAGAAAGATCAGAATGCCACAGTAGATTATGTCAGAACATAGTCAGAGTGACTAGAATGTAGAAGTAGACCATATCAGATTGTGATTTTGATCAAGGTTGCAATTATAATAGGTTATACCATAAGTTATTTTGCAGATTATTCACAGATTAACAGACAGTCAGAGTATACTATCCAGATATTGGAAGATATTCAGAGAACTGAAGTGCTGAATGTTAGCACTAGATGATAGTTCATATTATCATTATATGAATTATGGTATAATTATAGCTATCAAATTACCAGATGGGTAATGAGATAGTTACAGACAAGATATTATACAGTGTATACTACAGAATTCTTTTGCAGAGAAGGCAGAAAAGAATGAATATAGATCAGATTTGACAGATTTATTATGCCAACGTCGGATGATGACAGTTGGTCGAGGAATGATATCCTTGATTTGAGGAATATAGATTGATAATAGCTAATAGTACTGATATGTCATAAGCTATAGATAGGTATATACGGATGTTGTATAGCCAGTAATGCGAGATTGATTCTAGCAGAAAAAATTAGAGAAGTATTATGATATTTACTTAGAGAATTCTTATTCCAGACTTGAAGTAGAGATCTGAGTTTGATTTAAACTCTGTTATACAGTTCTTCTGATGGATTTGGTTTGATGATTGGTGAGTTCGAGGACGAACTCAGATCTAAGAGGGGGAGAAATGTAATGTCCCGAGAATTTAATTACCGTAATCTGAAATGATTTGGATATGATTACTGTAATCGGAGATTAATCCGGAATGATTTATTTAATTAACCGAGATGATTATAGACGGAACGGATCGGACCGGGAGAGTCGCGAAAAGAATTAAAATTATGTGTGCAAGAAAGGTCCTGCGCACATGCGCAGCATGTATTGGCGCACATGCGCGGAGATGGCAGAAGCAGCGGCGCATATGCGCGAAGAAGATGGCGCACATGCGCGGCAAGGCCAGAAGTATTGGCGCATATGCGCGAAGATGATGGCGCATATGCGCGGAAGGGACAGAATGGTTGGTGCATATGCGCGGAAAGATTGGCGCATATGCGCGAGAAGGAAATTGCTAGTTCGAAGGAACTGGCGCATATGCGCGACTTTGTGCGCGCATATGCGCGCAACGTGCAACACATGCATGGTGCCACTTGCCTTGCATGCGAGGTGGATATATATATATATGTGTATACACAAGCAATTCTCCACCAGAATCAGAAATAAAGAGCCGAGGGAAAGCTTCAGCTTCTTCCGAGTGAGAATTGAGTGTTACGAGAAATCAGTCCATCTGTTTTCGAATCCGATTGCAGTATCGTGTTTCTAGCAACGCAGGCTACAACTGGACGTAAGTTTTGTTACGTTTAAACAAGATTTGAGTTTATGATATTGTCAGATTTAAATATAATTCAGATATGGTGTTTCTGCTACCGTAGACATTATAGAATTGAAGTCAGATTAAAGAACAGACTGTTTCTGTAATTGTTATGATTTTTGAAAGATATGGACTAAGATTTCATATCAGAATTGTATTATCGTTCAGAGTTTGAGTTGTAACGATATTGTTTATGAATACTGATATTATATCTGTGATGTTTGAACTGACGGGGTTATCAAAACTGTATTGTTATGCCGTCGAAACATCAGTTGATTCAGATTGTTTAGATTCAGAAATGAATTCGATTATGTCGTGATATCATTGTTATGAATCAGATTGTATCTTGTTCAGATATTGATCAGATTATATACAGAGTTGAGTATTGATCAGAACAGACTGTGTATTGAGTTATTCACTGATACAGCGTATTAATATTGTCATTTCAGATTTGATATGGACAGATTCGAGACATCGTCTTCGTCGGATCAGGAAGACAAAGGTATAATTCATGTGATATTCGGGAAGCATAACTCAGATTAGATTAATTTGAGTTTCCCAATAAAATCACATACTAGATTATTGTTTATATTGTTACCTGATTATGCTTTGATTATAGAATTGTATTCAAGCATGTAAGATAATTGTGATATTCAATTATGAATATGATTATGCTTTGTTTACAGATTGTTATTCATTGCATTTAAGATAGGAAAGTCTTGACAGTCATTGTCAGACTTCTAGACGTTCGGTGTATCGTACATAGGAGCAGACATTGTCCTATTGTAGCACCACGATACAGCCATGGCCGAAGTCTAGGAATAAGACGTACAGAATACCACGATCGGTTGAGTAGGTAACAGCCATTGACGTCTTATTCATCACGGGATCCCTAGAGTTATAGTTGAGTCGAGTCTAGACATGATTTGACTAGAACTGCATGTGTTTAGAGATGTGGTTTCATAGACTATGAAACCCATGTTTATTGCTTTCAGTATGATAGCATGTTTATATGATTTGATTTGAATTGCATGTTTATCTGATTGGAGCTGCATGCTTATTTTGATTTGATTTCATAGATTATGAAATCTATTATATTTAATTTTATTCATGATAGAACGTTTCATGATTTACTTTGTGTATATACATGCTTACCATGTCTTATACTGGGATTTATTCTCACCGAAGTTATCCGGCTGTTGTCTTGTTTTGTATGTGTGCATGACAACAGGTGGGGCTGGATCAGGGTCAAGATGAGAAAGAGGCTGGACTAGATAGCGTGGTGATTCCGGACTTACTGTAGATTTGGTTTTATTACTAGAACTTAGTAGTTGAACCTTAGATTAGTTAAAAGACTGTTGTATCTTTATACTGAATTGTAGTTTTATACAGATATGTATATTATTTAGATGCCATTACCTTCCGCACTTGTATTTTAAAAAGAAAAATTTTAGACCCTGTTTTATCTTAATTGATAATTAAATCCCAAAGATGATTAAGAAGAAGATCAGCGTCCGGGTCCCCACAGTGGATATCATTCGACGGTATAACTACGTATTTCTTTGATACCGGTCGATCTAATTCTCAACATATATCCATAATCAATAACCTCAACCCATAATCCTCCTCATAAGCACATGAGAGTATTCAAAATCTGCATATTCTATTTCTAAACATGCTGAAATTCATAGAACTTGCATATGATATCAGTTCTTCGATCCTTTTTCCAATATATCATGCTCAATACGCCAAGAACACTATAATTATCATAGTCCAATTTCTTCAACATCTAAAATCCGAACCATGCTGAAATTAAATGAAATTTACATCACTTTGTAGCCGTCGATGCAAGGATCAATAATCTAAACTCGGATTTAAAATCGAATAGCCAAATCTTGATAAATCTTACCTCAAAGCTTTGAAGAAGTTTGAGGGTTCTAAGGAAGCTCTCGGTTCTTTGGCTGGAAAATGCAGAATGAGTGAATCAGCACGAATTCATATATATACTATGCCATGTGTCACGTTAAGAAGAAAGGGTGGATGGCTCGCATGCAGCACCGCAGGTGCGGTACTGTAAGGAGCGCGGGTGCGCTATGGCTTCGGCAGAACTTTTTATTTTCCATAATGCATAGACCGCGGGTGCGGTCATGTAACGACCGCGGGTGCGGTCTCAGCACCGCGGGTGCGATCTTATTCTACCGCAGGTGCGGTGAAGCTACGGAATTTTTGGCCAACCTACTGTCCATGCACCGCGGGTGCGGTGTCTACAAGCACCGCGGGTGCGGTGTAGCTTCGAATTACTATGGAAAAATTCTATATTTCAAGCCAAACTTCTTCATCTCTTATTTCTTATCTTTATGCTCATTATTCATAGCATATCTATTCATTCAGAATGATCACTCGGTATTCTGTGCATTACATTTCTCAATTTCTGTCTATTCATATTAAATCTAGAGCATTACATTTCTCCCCCTCTAAGACATAAGTTCGTCCTCGAACTGAATAAATCAATCAAAGTATTTAAGACAGTATTAAAATCAAAAACTGACTAAATACTTACATCATAAAAATAACTCGGGATGTTTCTGTCTCATGTTAGCTTCTGTCTCCCATGTCGCTTCTTCAGCGCCGTGATGACTCCATTGGACTTTCACTAGAGGAATATTCTTCGTTCTGAGTTTCTTTTCTTTCCGATCAAGGATCTGTATCGGTTGTTCTATATAGCTCAAAGTCTGATCAAGTTCAGCTTCGTCAGGTTGAATAACATGAGAAACTTCTGACATGTACTTACGCAACATTGATACATGAAACACGTCATGTATTCCCGATAGAGAAGGAGGAAGTGCAAGTCGATAAGCTCGATCGCCAATCTTCTCAAGAATCTCGTAAGGACCAATGTATCGAGGAGATAGTTTTCCGCGTTTGCCAAATCGAACAACGCCTCTGAATGGAGAAATCTTTAAGAATACTCTATCTCCTGCCTCAAATACTAACGGTCTACGTCTGATATTGGCATACTTTGCTTGTCGATCTTGTGCTGTCTTCATCCTCTTCTGAATGAGTTTCACCTTCTCTGTCATGTCACGAATCATATCTGGCCCAAGTTCTGGTACTTCTGAAACGTCATCCCAGTATAGCG
Source organism: Primulina eburnea (assembly GCF_022965805.1). Taxonomy (NCBI): domain Eukaryota; kingdom Viridiplantae; phylum Streptophyta; class Magnoliopsida; order Lamiales; family Gesneriaceae; genus Primulina; species Primulina eburnea. The sequence continues at coordinate 110,667 of NW_027331416.1, read as the reverse complement.
GAGATCTGCACTTCTTGCCATATAAAGCTTCAAACGGTGCCATTTCAATGCTCGTCTGATAGCTCTTATTATAAGAGAATTCGCAAAGAGGTAGAGAATCTTGCCAACCAATGCCAAAATCTAGCACGACGGCTCTCAACATATCCTCTAAAGTCTGGATAGTCCGTTCTGACTGTCCGTCTGTCTGAGGATGGTAAGCAGTACTCAGGTGTAATGTCGTACCTAAGGCCTGCTGTAAACTGTGCCAGAAGTGTGAAGTGAATCGTGGATCATGATCCGATACGATAGACTTCGGCACTCCATGCAATCTGACTACCTCTCGAATATAAATCTCCGCCATCTGATCCTGTCTATACGTCATTCTGTATGGAATGAAACAAGCAGATTTGGTCAATCTGTCAATAATGACCCAAATCGCATCGCAGCCTTTGGATGATCTAGGTAACTTCGTCACGAAATCCATGGAAATGTGGTCCCATTTCCATTCAGGAATGGCTAAACTCTGAAGTAATCCACCAGGCTTCTTCCTCTCAGCTTTCACCTGTTGGCAGTTCAAACACTTAGACACAAATTCGGCAATGTCTGACTTCATTTGCTTCCACCAGAATTGTGTCTTCAAGTCATTGTACATCTTTCTGCCACCAGGATGAATACTGAACCGACTACAATGTGCCTCTGACAGAATCTGCTGTCTTAAATCTGCAATATCTGGCACAACTAGACGGTTATTCACGTACAACACATGATCTCGTACCTGATATTCTGATACATGCCCTGATCTGACCATTTGAATCGATCTCTGCACATTCTGATCGGTTCTTTGTGCTTCCTTGATCCTCATAATCAAATTGGGCTCAACTTGGATCGTAAAAAGTCGTAGTGGCTTACTATCTGTATCAAATTCTAATCCAGATGTACAGCAATTTTCAACTAACTTGTTAACACCTATCGTCGATAAGGACAAAGAACATACCTTACGACTCAAGGCATCTGCTGCTGCATTTGACTTCCCTGGATAATATTTGATTTCACAGTCAAAGTCTTTCAGAAGATCTAGCCATCTACGCTGCCTCATATTCAGTTCTGATTGAGAAAATAGGTACTTTAAGCTCTTGTAATCGGAAAATATCTCAAATTTTTCGCCGTAGAGATAATGACGCCAAATCTTTAATGCAAATACGATAGCCGCCAATTCCAGATCATGAATGGGGTATCGGATCTCGTGTGGCTTCAATTGTCTCGAGGCGTATGCGATCACATGGCCTCGCTGCATAAGAACACATCCCAAACCTCTATGAGAAACATCACAATATACAACGAAATCACCCGTACCTGAAGGTATCGTCAGTACTGGAGCACTGGTCAGCTTTTTCTTCAACTCTAGAAAGCTAGACTCGCACTCCTCTGACCAAACAAATGGTGCATTCTTTTGCGTCAATTGAGTTATTGGCTTTGCAATACTGGAGAAATCTTTGATAAATCTTCTATAGTATCCGGCTAAGCCCATGAAACTGCGTATTTCTGGTATAGAAGTCGGTCTCGACCAAATGATCACAGCTACCACTTTACTCGGATCTACAGAAATACCATCACCAGAAATGATATGCCCCAAGAATACAACTCGATTCAGCCAAAACTCACACTTTGACAATTTTGCATACAGTCGCTCGTTTCTCAACGTCTGCAAAACAATTATGAGATGCTCTGCATGCTCATATCTGTTCTTTGAATACACCAAAATATCATCGATGAAAACAATAATAAATTCATCCAAATATTTCTGAAACACTTGGTTCATCAAGCCCATAAATACCGCAGGAGCATTTGTTAAACCAAAAGGCATGACAATAAATTCGTAATGTCCATACCTGGTTCGAAATGCTGTCTTTGGTATGTCTATATCTCGAACTCTGAGCTGATGATACCCAGAACGCAAATCAATCTTCGAATACACGGAGGATCCCTGCAACTGATCAAATAAATCATCAATTCTAGGCAATGGATATTTATTCTTGATCGTTGCCTTGTTCAGTTGCCTGTAATCAATACATAAACGCATCGAACCATCTTTCTTTCGCACAAATAGCACCGGAGCGCCCCAAGGAGATACACTAGGTCTGATATATCCCTTGGCTAGAAGATCTTCTAATTGTGCTTTCAATTCTTTTAGTTCGATGGGTGCCATCCTATACGGAGCTCTCGAAATAGGGACGGTACCTGGTACAAGATCAATACTAAAATCTACCTCTCGCACCGAAGGTAATCCTGGGATCTCATCTGGAAAAATATCTACAAATTCCCGTACTACTGGCAGATCTGCCAATGCTGGGCTCGACTTCTGCATATCTACAGCATAAATAAAGAAACCATCCGCTCCTTTCTGTAGCAATCTATTCATAGTAAGAGCCGAAATCAAGGGAATCCGAGATCTGGAACCCTTCCCGTAGAATTTCCACTCGTCTGTCATCTCGGGTCTGAATCTGACAATCTTATGGAAACAATCTACAGTGGCTCTGTACTTCGTTAGCATGTCAATACCCACTATACAATCAAAATCAGCTAGACCCAACACTATACAATCTAGGTCAATCTCATGCCCTTCAAACTGTAGAATGCAATGTCTAACCGTAGTTACAGATATCAATCCACTTCCCAACGGAGAATTAATAGATACAACATCTAATAAAGACTCAACAGGCAAAGAATGCAACAATGCAAATCGCTCTGAAATGAATGTATGTGATGCACCTGTATCTATCAAGATATAAGCAGGATAACCATAAAGAGAGCAGTTACCTGCTATAACATCATCTGGTGCATCTTGTGCTTGCTCTTCGGTCAATGCAAACACTTGGGCCTCTTGCCTCGGAGGTTGACTCACCGTCTGACTACCTCGAGCTCTAGGTTGGGTCTGTGCTGGTGGAGGCTGAAAAGAGTGGACTGATGATGCCTGCCGCTCAAGCTGAGGTACGGAACCGGAGGCTCTTCCACTCTGGAATTGCTGTACACTTCTCTGTGGACAGACTTTGGCAAAATGCCCCGGTTGCCTACAAATGTTACATCGGCCTGTAACTCCTTGGCATTGTTCAGTCGCATGCCTACCTCCGCAAGAATTACAGTAGACACCTGAAGTCCTTGAACTTTGATCAAAACCAGTCTGTCTTGATCCGCTGGAGCTCGACGAACTGCTCCCAGGTAGCTTAAACTGTTTCCCCTTCGCCTTCAGCTGTTCCTTTCTACCACTGCTACTACCGCCACTATCAAATCTTGGAGGGGGTGTAATGTTAGGTGCTGGTGGTCTCGGTATCGGAGCAACATAAGGAGCACTCCGCTGTCTCAACAATCCTGCTTCTGCACCCTTGGCTCGATTCAATGCATCCGCAAAAGTATTAGGTCTTCCCGTGTTTACTAAGGTAAAGATTTCCGGGTTCAAGCCATTTATGAATTGGTCCGCCACCGCCTCGTCACTACCTGAAACATGGGGTGCAAAACGAAGCAAGGAAGAGAATTTAGCAACATACTCTTCAATGTTCAGTTGCCCTTGCCTCAAGTTTGCAAATTCAGCGCCTTTATCTTTACGGTAGGATACAGGAAAGAAACGCTGATAGAACTCCGTCTGGAACACTTTCCATGTAATTTCTGTACCACGTTGCTCTAGTGCTCTTCTCATGTTCAACCACCAGTTCTTGGCTATGTCCTGGAGTTGATGGCCAATAAGCTTTATTCTTTTCTCGTCACCATACTCCAAAGACTCGAATAACATTTCAATGTCCTCAAGCCAACTTTCGCACTCGATGGCATTCTCGGTACCTTTTAAATGTGGGAGGTCGAAAGGATTGGAATCGCTTCAGCAACGTCTCCATAGGGGTCGCCGTAACATCCATAGGATCTCCGGATGTGCTCCCCTGTTCTGGTGCTGTGGGTCGTAGAGGTACTGCTGCTCTTCTAGGTGGCATATCTAATAATCCAAAGGATTAGTATACAAAATATACAACTGTCTCAGCCATCCTCTAGTCAGTTACCTCTGATCTAGAATCAGTTCTGATTCAGTTAATCACATGTTATAATCGATCAGATAACAACAACATGTAATAAGGAAAACAATAAACATGCTAGCACATCATAAGCAAGGAAGAAGACTCGATCTACCCCGCTCATTCTATCTTATCTTACTTTAAAGGAACTATCGCTCTGATACCACCTGTTGTGGGGACCCGGGCTCTAATTCTTTTTCTTGGGATTAAATGGATCGTTATTCTAAAATGTGGGTCAAATTTTTCGCTTTTACATTTAATCAAATGTAATTAAACAAGCATAAGTTATTTATTAAATTTACAACATACAAACACAATACATGTCTTATTCTGTATGTCCTCAACTAACCAGTATTAAAAGACAGTACATAATAAAAGACAACTACTTGGTCCATCTGCTACGCCCGTGATCTCCACGCTAACACGATCATCTCTGTCTCGACCCAGATCCTGCCCCACCTGTTGTTATGCACACATACAGACATAACAACAGCCAGAAAAACCGGTGAGAATAAATCCCAGTATAAACATGTATACATGCATTAAAACAATCTAAAACATGAAACATGCTAATATGAATGTCATTCATATATAATCATGCAATGCGAGTCTAATCATGCCTAGACGCGACTCGACTAGAACTCTAGGGATCCCGTTGTGAATAAGACGTCACTGTCTGTCACCTAGCCTCCCAATCGAGGTGCTGTACGTCTTATTCCTAGACTTCGGCCTGATCTGTATCCACGTCTACAAAGGGGCGGTGATCTTCCCCTAAGCTGAGATATCGCCGAACATCTAGTAGTCTGCCTGATCTCCAGACTGCCCTATCTTAATGCATGAATACAAAATCTGCAAACAAGCATAATGCAATGCTACAAGATCTGTAAACAAAGCATAGCAAGATCTGCATACAAGTTCTATAAACCAATCTATAACAATCATAATCAGATCAAGGTATGAACAATAAAAACAGTATGTGATTTTGGTTGGGAAACTCAAATGTGATCTCATTTGAGTCATTAATCCCCAAACAAAACATGTACTATACCTTTCGTCGTAGAATCGCTGTCACGGTCGCCAAACTGAATCTGAAATGGAAATGTGGATATACACATTCTATTAATTCCCACTCAATTCAATCTATTTACAATTCACTAAACGAGCTGGATATCATTCGACGGTATAACTACGTATTTCTTTGATACCGGTCGATCTAATTCTCAACATATATCCATAATCAATAACCTCAACCCATAATCCTCCTCATAAGCACATGAGAGTATTCAAAATCTGCATATTCTATTTCTAAACATGCTGAAATTCATAGAACTTGCATATGATATCAGTTCTTCGATCCTTTTTCCAATATATCATGCTCAATACGCCAAGAACACAATATAATTATCATAGTCCAATTTCTTCAACATCTAAAATCCGAACCATGCTGAAATTAAATGAAATTTACATCACTTTGTAGCCGTCGATGCAAGGATCAATAATCTAAACTCGGATTTAAAATCGAATAGCCAAATCTTGATAAATCTTACGTCAAAGCTTTGAAGAAGTTTGAGGGTTCTAAGGAAGCTCTCGGTTCTTTGGCTGGAAAATGCAGAATGAGTGAATCAGCACGAATTCATATATATACTATGCCATGTGTCACGTTAAGAAGAAAGGGTGGATGGCTCGCATGCAGCACCGCAGGTGCGGTACTGTAAGGAGCGCGGGTGAGCTATGGCTTCGGCAGAACTTTTTATTTTCCATAATGAATAGACCGCGGGTGCGGTCATGTAACGACCGCGGGTGCGGTCTCAGCACCGCGGGTGCGATCTTATTCTACCGCAGGTGCGGTGAAGCTACGGAATTTTTGGCCAACCTACTGTCCATGCACCGCGGGTGCGGTGTCTACAAGCACCGCGGGTGCGGTGTAGCTTCGAATTACTATGGAAAAATTCTATATTTCAAACCAAACTTCTTCATCTCTTATTTCTTATCTGTTGTTTTCTACAACTTGTCATATTTCATCCTCAAACAGATGGACAGACTGAAGTTGTCAATAGAACTTTGGGAACACTTTTGCGTGCTATTCATAAAAAGAACTTGGATTGACATTTCAATAGAGTTTATTTTGGGGTTGCCTAGGACTAAGAAGGGTAGGGATTCTATTTTTGTTGTTGTGGATAGATTCTCTAAGATGGCACATTTTATAGCTTGTCATAAAACCGATGATGCTTCAAACATTGCGGATTTGTTCTTTAGAGAAGTCGTTAGGTTGCATGGCATGCCTAGGACTATTGTTTTTGGTCGCGATGTTAAATTCTTGAGTTACTTTTGGAAGACTTTATGGGCTAAACCTGGCACAAAATTGTTGTTTTCTACTACTTGTCATCCTCAAACGGATGGACAAACTGAAGTTGTCAATAGAACTTTGGGAACACTTTTGCGTGATATTCTTAAAAAGAACTTGGATTGACATTTCTATGGACTTTATTTTGGGGTTGCCTAGGACTAAGAAGGGTAGGGATTCTTTTTTGTTGTTGTGGATAGATTCTCTAAGATGGCACATTTTATAGCTTGTCATAAAACCAATGATGCTTCAAACATTGCAGATTTTTTCTTTAGAGAAGTCGTTAGGTTGCATGGCATGCCTAAGACTATTGTTTCTGGTCGCGATGTTAAATTCTTTAGTTACTTTTGGAATACTTTATGGGCTAAACTTGGCACAAAATTGTTGTTTTCTACTACTTGTCATCCTCAAACGGATGGACAAACTGAAGTTGTCAATAAAACTTTGGGAACACTTTTGCATGCTATTCTTAAAAAGAACTTGGATTGACATTTCTATGGACTTTATTTTGGGGTTGCCTAGGACTAAGAAGGGTAGGGATTCTTTTTTGTTGTTGTGGATAGATTATCTAAGATGGCACATTTTATAGCTTGTCATAAAACAAATGATGCTTCAAACATTGCGGATATGTTCTTTAGAGAAGTCGTTAGGTTGCATGGCATGCCTAGGACTATTGTTTCTGGTCGCGATGTTAAATTCTTTAGTTACTTTTGGAAGACTTTATGGCTAAACTTGGCACAAAATTATTGTTTTCTACTACTTGTCATCCTCAAAAGGATGGACATACTGAAGTTGTCAATAGAACTTTGGGAACACTTTTGCGTGTTATTCTTAAAAAGAACTTGGATTGACATTTCTATGGACTTTATTTTGGGGTTGCCTAGGACTAAGAAGGGTAGGGATTCTATTTTTGTTGTTGTGGATAGATTCTCTAATATGGCACATTTTATAGCTTGTCATAAAACCGATGATGCTTCAAACATTGCGGATTTGTTCTTTAGAGAAGTCGTTAGGTTGCATGGCATGCCTAAGACTATTGTTTCTGGTCGCGATGTTAAATTCTTGAGTTACTTTTGGAATACTTTATGGGCTAAACTTGACACAAAATTGCTGGTTTTCTACTACTTGTTATCCTCAAACGGATGGACAAACTGAAGTTGTCAATAGAACTTTGGGAACACTTTTGCGTGCTATTCTATAAAAAGAACTTGGATTGACATTTCTATGGACTTTATTTTGGGGTTGCCTAGGACTAAGAAGGGTAGGGATTCTATTTTTGTTGTTGATGGATAGATTCTCTAAGATGGCACATTTTATAGCTTGTCATAAAACCAATGATGCTTCAAACATTGCGTATTTGTTCTTTAGAGAAGTCGTTAGGTTGCATGGCATGCCTAGGACTATTGTTTCTGGTCGCGATGTTAAATTCTTGAGTTACTTTTGGAATACTTTATGGGCTAAACTTGGCACAAAATTGTTGTTTTCTACTACTTTTCATCCTCAAACGGATGGACAGACTGAAGTTGTCAATAGAACTTTGGGAACACTTTTGCGTGCTATTCATAAAAGAACTTGGATTGACATTTCAATAGAGTTTATTTTGGGGTTGCCTAGGACTAAGAAGGGTAGGGATTCTATTTTTGTTGTTGTGGATAGATTCTCTAAGATGGCACATTTTATAGCTTGTCATAAAACCGATGATGCTTCAAACATTGCGGATTTGTTCTTTAGGGAAGTCGTTAGCTTGCATGGCATGCCTAGGACTATTGTTTTTGGTCGCAATGTTAAATTCTTGAGTTACTTTTGGAAGACTTTATGGGCTAAACCTGGCACAAAATTGTTGTTTTCTACTACTTGTCATCCTCAAACGGATGGACAAACTGAAGTTGTCAATAGAACTTTAGGAACACTTTTGCGTGATATTCTTAAAAAGAACTTGGATTGACATTTCTATGGACTTTATTTTGGGGTTGCCTAGGACTAAGAAGGGTAGGGATTCTTTTTTTGTTGTTGTGGATAGATTCTCTAATATGGCACATTTTATAGCTTGTCATAAAACCGATGATGCTTCAAACATTGCGGATTTGTTCTTTAGAGAAGTCGTTAGGTTGCATGGCATGCCTAGGACTATTGTTTCTGGTCGCGATGTTAAATTCTTGAGTTACTTTTGGAATACTTTATGGGCTAAACTTGGCACAAAATTGTTGGTTTTCTACTACTTGTTATCCTCAAACGGATGGACAAACTGAAGTTGTCAATAGAACTTTGGGAACACTTTTGCGTGCTATTTATAAAACGAACTTGGATTGACATTTCTATTGACTTATTTTGGGGTTGCCTAGGACTAAGAAGGGTAGGGATTCTATTTTTGTTGTTGTGGATAGATTCTCTAAGATGGCACATTTTATAGCTTGTCATAAAACCAATGATGCTTCAAACATTGCGTATTTGTTCTTTAGAGAAGTCGTTAGGTTGCATGGCATGCCTAGGACTATTGTTTCTGGTCGCGATGTTAAATTCTTGAGTTACTTTTGGAATACTTTATGGGCTAAACTTGGCACAAAATTGTTGTTTTCTACTACTTTTCATCCTCAAACAGATGGACAGACTGAAGTTGTCAATAGAACTTTGGGAACACTTTTGCGTGCTATTCTTAAAAAGAACTTGGATTGACATTTCTATGGACTTTATTTTGGGGTTGCCTAGGACTAAGAAGGGAAGGGATTCTTTTTTGTTGTTGGGGATAGATTCTCTAATATGGCACATTTTATAGCTTGTCATAAAACCGATGATGCTTCAAACATTGCGGATTTGTTCTTTAGAGAAGTCGTTAGCTTGCATGGCATGCCTAGGACTATTGTTTTTGGTCGCAATGTTAAATTCTTGAGTTACTTTTGGAAGACTTTATGGGCTAAACCTGGCACAAAATTGTTGTTTTCTACTACTTGTCATCCTCAAACGGATGGACAAACTGAAAGTTGTCAATAGAACTTTGGGAACACTTTTGCGTGATATTCTTAAAAAGAACTTGGATTGACATTTCTATGGACTTTATTTTGGGGTTGCCTAGGACTAAGAAGGGAAGGGATTCTTTTTTTGTTGTTGGGGATAGATTCTCTAATATGGCACATTTTATAGCTTGTCATAAAACCGATGATGCTTCAAACATTGCGGATTTGTTCTTTAGAGAAGTCGTTAGGTTGCATGGCATGCCTAGGACTATTGTTTCTGGTCGCGATGTTAAATTCTTGAGTTACTTTTGGAATACTTTATGGGCTAAACTTGGCACAAAATTGTTGGTTTCTACTACTTGTTATCCTCAAACGGATGGACAAACTGAAGTTGTCAATAGAACTTTGGGAACACTTTTGCGTGCTATTATAAAACGAACTTGGATTGACATTTCTATGGACTTTATTTTGGGGTTGCCTAGGACTAAGAAGGGTAGGGATTCTATTTTTGTTGTTGTGGATAGATTCTCTAAGATGGCACATTTTATAGCTTGTCATAAAACCAATGATGCTTCAAACATTGCGTATTTGTTCTTTAGAGAAGTCGTTAGGTTGCATGGCATGCCTAGGACTATTGTTTCTGGTCGCGATGTTAATTCTTGAGTTACTTTTGGAATACTTTATGGGCCAAACTTGGCACAAAATTGTTGTTTTCTACTACTTTTCATCCTCAAACAGATGGACAGACTGAAGTTGTCAATAGAACTTTGGGAACACTTTTGCGTGCTATTCATAAAAAGAACTTGGATTGACATTTCAATAGAGTTTATTTTGGGGTTGCCTAGGACTAAGAAGGGTAGGGATTCTATTTTTGTTGTTGTGGATAGATTCTCTAAGATGGCACATTTTATAGCTTGTCATAAAACCGATGATGCTTCAAACATTGCGGATTTGTTCTTTAGAGAAGTCGTTAGGTTGCATGGCATGCCTAGGACTATTGTTTTTGGTCGCGATGTTAAATTCTTGAGTTACTTTTGGAAGACTTTATGGGCTAAACTTGGCACAAAATTGTTGTTTTCTACTACTTGTCATCCTCAAACGGATGGACAAACTGAAGTTGTCAATAGAACTTTGGGAACACTTTTGCGTGCTATTCTTAAAAAGAACTTGGATTGACATTTCTATGGACTTTATTTTGGGGTTGCCTAGGACTAAGAAGGGTAGGGATTCTTTTTTGTTGTTGTGGATAGATTCTCTAAGATGGCACATTTTATAGCTTGTCATAAAACCAATGATGCTTCAAACATTGCGGATTTGTTCTTTAGAGAAGTCGTTAGGTTGCATGGCATGCCTAGGACTATTGTTTCTGGTCGCGATGTTAAATTCTTGAGTTACTTTTGGAATACTTTATGGGCTAAACTTGGCACAAAATTGTTGTTTTCTACTACTTGTCATCCTCAAACGGATGGACAAACTGAAGTTGTCAATAGAACTTTGGGAACACTTTTGCGTGCTATTCTTAAAAAGAACTTGGATTGACATTTCTATGGACTTTATTTTGGGGTTGCCTAGGACTAAGAAGGGTAGGGATTCTATTTTTGTTGTTGTGGATAGATTATCTAAGATGGCACATTTTATAGCTTGTCATAAAACAGATGATGCTTCAAACATTGCGGATTTGTTCTTTAGAGAAGTCGTTAGGTTGCATGGCATGCCTAGGACTATTGTTTCTGGTCGCGATGTTAAATTCTTGAGTTACTTTTGGAAGACTTTATGGCTAAACTTGGCACAAAATTATTGTTTTCTACTACTTGTCATCCTCAAACGATGGACAAACTGAAGTTGTCAATAGAACTTTGGGAACACTTTTGCGTGCTATTCTTAAAAAGAACTTGGATTAACATTTCTATGGACTTTATTTTGGGGTTGCCTAGGACTAAGAAGGGAAGGGATTCTATTTTTGTTGTTGTGGATAGATTCTCTAATATGGCACATTTTATAGCTTGTCATAAAACCGATGATGCTTCAAACATTGCGGATTTGTTCTTTAGAGAAGTCGTTAGCTTGCATGGCATGCCTAAGACTATTGTTTCTGGTCGCGATGTTAAATTCTTGAGTTACTTTTGGAAGACTTTATGGGCTAAACCTGGCACAAAATTGTTGTTTTCTACTACTTGTCATCCTCAAACGGATGGACAAACTGAAGTTGTCAATAGAACTTTGGGAACACTTTTGCGTGCTATTCTTAAAAAGAACTTGGATTGACATTTCTATGGACTTTATTTTGGGGTTGCCTAGGACTAAGAAGGGGAGGGATTCTATTTTTGTTGTTGTGGATAGATTCTCTAATATGGCACATTTTATAGCTTGTCATAAAACCGATGATGCTTCAAACATTGCGGATTTGTTCTTTAGAGAAGTCGTTAGGTTGCATGGCATGCCTAGGACTATTGTTTCTGGTCGCGATGTTAAATTCTTGAGTTACTTTTGGAATACTTTATGGGCTAAACTTGGCACAAAATTGTTGGTTTCTACTACTTGTTATCCTCAAACGGATGGACAAACTGAAGTTGTCAATAGAACTTTGGGAACACTTTTGCGTGCTATTCTTAAAACGAACTTGGATTGACATTTCTATGGACTTTATTTTGGGGTTGCCTAGGACTAAGAAGGGTAGGGATTCTATTTTTGTTGTTGTGGATAGATTCTCTAAGATGGCACATTTTATAGCTTGTCATAAAACCAATGATGCTTCAAACATTGCGTATTTGTTCTTTAGAGAAGTCGTTAGGTTGCATGGCATGCCTAGGACTATTGTTTCTGGTCGCGATGTTAAATTCTTGAGTTACTTTTGGAATACTTTATGGGCCTAAACTTGGCACAAAATTGTTGTTTTCTACTACTTTTCATCCTCAAACAGATGGACAGACTGAAGTTGTCAATAGAACTTTGGGAACACTTTTGCGTGCTATTCATAAAAAGAACTTGGATTGACATTTCAATAGAGTTTATTTTGGGGTTGCCTAGGACTAAGAAGGGTAGGGATTCTATTTTTGTTGTTGTGGATAGATTCTCTAAGATGGCACATTTTATAGCTTGTCATAAAACCGATGATGCTTCAAACATTGCGGATTTGTTCTTTAGAGAAGTCGTTAGGTTGCATGGCATGCCTAGGACTATTGTTTTTGGTCGCGATGTTAAATTCTTGAGTTACTTTTGGAAGACTTTATGGGCTAAACTTGGCACAAAATTGTTGTTTTCTACTACTTGTCATCCTCAAACGGATGGACAAACTGAAGTTGTCAATAGAACTTTGGGAACACTTTTGCGTGCTATTCTTAAAAAGAACTTGGATTGACATTTCTATGGACTTTATTTTGGGGTTGCCTAGGACTAAGAAGGGTAGGGATTCTATTTTTGTTGTTGTGGATAGATTCTCTAAGATGGCACATTTTATAGCTTGTCATAAAACCGATGATGCTTCAAACATTGCGGATTTGTTCTTTAGAGAAGTCGTTAGGTTGCATGGCATGCCTAGGACTATTGTTTCTGGTCGCGATGTTAAATTCTTGAGTTACTTTTGGAAGACTTTATGGGCTAAACTTGGCACAAAATTGTTGTTTTCTACTACTTGTCATCCTCAAACGGATGGACAAACTGAAGTTGTCAATAGAACTTTGGGAACACTTTTGCGTGCTATTCTTAAAAAGAACTTGGATTGACATTTCTATGGACTTTATTTTGGGGTTGCCTAGGACTAAGAAGGGTAGGGATTCTATTTTTGTTGTTGTGGATAGATTATCTAAGATGGCACATTTTATAGCTTGTCATAAAACCGATGATGCTTCAAACATTGCGGATTTGTTCTTTAGAGAAGTCGTTAGGTTGCATGGCATGCCTAGGACTATTGTTTCTGGTCGCGATGTTAAATTCTTGAGTTACTTTTGGAAGACTTTATGGGCTAAACTTGGCACAAAATTATTGTTTTCTACTACTTGTCATCCTCAAACGGATGGACAAACTGAAGTTGTCAATAGAACTTTGGGAACACTTTTGCGTGCTATTCTTAAAAAGAACTTGGATTGACATTTCTATGGACTTTATTTTGGGGTTGCCTAGGACTAAGAAGGGTAGGGATTCTATTTTTGTTGTTGTGGATAGATTCTCTAAGATGGCACATTTTATAGCTTGTCATAAAACCGATGATGCTTCAAACATTGCGGATTTGTTCTTTAGAGAAGTCGTTAGGTTGCATGGCATGCCTAGGACTATTGTTTCTGGTCGCGATGTTAAATTCTTGAGTTACTTTTGGAAGACTTTATGGGCTAAACTTGGCACAAAATTGTTGTTTTCTACTACTTGTTATCCTCAAACGGATGGACAAACTGAAGTTGTCAATAGAACTTTGGGAACACTTTTGCGTGCTATTCTTAAAAAGAACTTGGATTGACATTTCTATGGACTTTATTTTGGGGTTGCCTAGGACTAAGAAGGGTAGGGATTCTATTTTTGTTGTTGTGGATAGATTCTCTAAGATGGCACATTTTATAGCTTGTCATAAAACCAATGATGCTTCAAACATTGCGGATTTGTTCTTTAGAGAAGTCGTTAGGTTGCATGGCATGCCTAGGACTATTGTTTCTGGTCGCGATGTTAAATTCTTGAGTTACTTTTGGAATACTTTATGGGCTAAACTTGGCACAAAATTGTTGGTTTCTACTACTTGTCATCCTCAAACGGATGGACAAACTGAAGTTGTCAATAGAACTTTGGGAACACTTTTGCGTGCTATTCTTAAAAAGAACTTGGATTGACATTTCTATGGACTTTATTTTGGGGTTGCCTAGGACTAAGAAGGGTAGGGATTCTATTTTTGTTGTTGTGGATAGATTCTCTAAGATGGCACATTTTATAGCTTGTCATAAAACCGATGATGCTTCAAACATTGCGGATTTGTTCTTTAGAGAAGTCGTTAGGTTGCATGGCATGCCTAGGACTATTGTTTCTGGTCGCGATGTTAAATTCTTGAGTTACTTTTGGAATACTTTATGGGCTAAACTTGGCACAAAATTGTTGTTTTCTACTACTTGTCATCCTCAAACGGATGGACAAACTGAAGTTGTCAATAGAACTTTGGGAACACTTTTGCGTGCTATTCTTAAAAAGAACTTGGATTGACATTTCTATAGGACTTTATTTTGGGGTTGCCTAGGACTAAGAAGGGTAGGGATTCTATTTTTGTTGTTGTGGATAGATTCTCTAAGATGGCACATTTTATAGCTTGTCATAAAACCGATGATGCTTCAAACATTGCGGATTTGTTCTTTAGAGAAGTCGTTAGGTTGCATGGCATGCCTAGGACTATTGTTTTTGGTCGCGATGTTAAATTCTTGAGTTACTTTTGGAAGACTTTATGGGCTAAACCTGGCACAAAATTGTTGTTTTCTACTACTTGTCATCCTCAAACGGATGGACAAACTGAAGTTGTCAATAGAACTTTGGGAACACTTTTGCGTGCTATTCTTAAAAAGAACTTGGATTGACATTTCTATGGACTTTATTTTGGGGTTGCCTAGGACTAAGAAGGGTAGGGATTCTATTTTTGTTGTTGTGGATAGATTCTCTAAGATGGCACATTTTATAGCTTGTCATAAAACCGATGATGCTTCAAACATTGCGGATTTGTTCTTTAGAGAAGTCGTTAGGTTGCATGGCATGCCTAGGACTATTGTTTCTGGTCGCGATGTTAAATTCTTGAGTTACTTTTGGAATACTTTATGGGCTAAACTTGGCACAAAATTGTTGTTTTCTACTACTTTTCATCCTCAAACGGATGGACAAACTGAAGTTGTCAATAGAACTTTGGGAACACTTTTGCGTGCTATTCTTAAAAAGAACTTGGATTGACATTTCTATAGAGTTTATTTTGGGGTTGCCTAGGACTAAGAAGGGTAGGGATTCTATTTTTGTTGTTGTGGATAGATTCTCTAAGATGGCACATTTTATAGCTTGTCATAAAACCGATGATGCTTCAAACATTGCGGATTTGTTCTTTAGAGAAGTCGTTAGGTTGCATGGCATGCCTAGGACTATTGTTTCTGGTCGCGATGTTAAATTCTTGAGTTACTTTTGGAAGACTTTATGGGCTAAACCTGGCACAAAATTGTTGTTTTCTACTACTTGTCATCCTCAAACGGATGGACAAACTGAAGTTGTCAATAGAACTTTGGGAACACTTTTGCGTGCTATTCTTAAAAAGAACTTGGATTGACATTTCTATGGACTTTATTTTGGGGTTGCCTAGGACTAAGAAGGGGAGGGATTCTATTTTTGTTGTTGTGGATAGATTCTCTAAGATGGCACATTTTATAGCTTGTCATAAAACCGATGATGCTTCAAACATTGCGGATTTGTTCTTTAGAGAAGTCGTTAGGTTGCATGGCATGCCTAGGACTATTGTTTCTGGTCGCGATGTTAAATTCTTGAGTTACTTTTGGAAGACTTTATGGGCTAAACTTGGCACAAAATTGTTGTTTTCTACTACTTGTCATCCTCAAACGGATGGACAAACTGAAGTTGTCAATAGAACTTTGGGAACACTTTTGCGTGCTATTCTTAAAAAGAACTTGGATTGACATTTCTATGGACTTTATTTTGGGGTTGCCTAGGACTAAGAAGGGGAGGGATTCTATTTTTGTTGTTGTGGATAGATTCTCTAAGATGGCACATTTTATAGCTTGTCATAAAACCGATGATGCTTCAAACATTGCGGATTTGTTCTTTAGAGAAGTCGTTAGGTTGCATGGCATGCCTAGGACTATTGTTTCTGGTCGCGATGTTAAATTCTTGAGTTACTTTTGGAAGACTTTATGGGCTAAACTTGGCACAAAATTGTTGTTTTCTACTACTTGTCATCCTCAAACGGATGGACAAACTGAAGTTGTCAATAGAACTTTGGGAACACTTTTGCGTGCTATTCTTAAAAAGAACTTGGATTGACATTTCTATGGACTTTATTTTGGGGTTGCCTAGGACTAAGAAGGGTAGGGATTCTATTTTTGTTGTTGTGGATAGATTCTCTAAGATGGCACATTTTATAGCTTGTCATAAAACCGATGATGCTTCAAACATTGCGGATTTGTTCTTTAGAGAAGTCGTTAGGTTGCATGGCATGCCTAGGACTATTGTTTCTGGTCGCGATGTTAAATTCTTGAGTTACTTTTGGAAGACTTTATGGGCTAAACTTGGCACAAAATTGTTGTTTTCTACTACTTGTCATCCTCAAACGGATGGACAAACTGAAGTTGTCAATAGAACTTTGGGAACACTTTTGCGTGCTATTCTTAAAAAGAACTTGGATTGACATTTCTATGGACTTTATTTTGGGGTTGCCTAGGACTAAGAAGGGTAGGGATTCTATTTTTGTTGTTGTGGATAGATTCTCTAAGATGGCACATTTTATAGCTTGTCATAAAACCGATGATGCTTCAAACATTGCGGATTTGTTCTTTAGAGAAGTCGTTAGGTTGCATGGCATGCCTAGGACTATTGTTTCTGGTCGCGATGTTAAATTCTTGAGTTACTTTTGGAAGACTTTATGGGCCTAAACTTGGCACAAAATTGTTGTTTTCTACTACTTTTCATCCTCAAACAGATGGACAAACTGAAGTTGTCAATAGAACTTTGGGAACACTTTTGCGTGCTATTCATAAAAAGAACTTGGATTGACATTTCAATAGGACTTTATTTTGGGGTTGCCTAGGACTAAGAAGGGTAGGGATTCTATTTTTGTTGTTGTGGATAGATTCTCTAAGATGGCACATTTTATAGCTTGTCATAAAACCGATGATGCTTCAAACATTGCGGATTTGTTCTTTAGAGAAGTCGTTAGGTTGCATGGCATGCCTAGGACTATTGTTTTTGGTCGCGATGTTAAATTCTTGAGTTACTTTTGGAAGACTTTATGGGCTAAACCTGGCACAAAATTGTTGTTTTCTACTACTTGTCATCCTCAAACGGATGGACAAACTGAAGTTGTCAATAGAACTTTGGGAACACTTTTGCGTGCTATTCTTAAAAAGAACTTGGATTGACATTTCTATGGACTTTATTTTGGGGTTGCCTAGGACTAAGAAGGGTAGGGATTCTATTTTTGTTGTTGTGGATAGATTCTCTAAGATGGCACATTTTATAGCTTGTCATAAAACCGATGATGCTTCAAACATTGCGGATTTGTTCTTTAGAGAAGTCGTTAGGTTGCATGGCATGCCTAGGACTATTGTTTCTGGTCGCGATGTTAAATTCTTGAGTTACTTTTGGAATACTTTATGGGCTAAACTTGGCACAAAATTGTTGTTTTCTACTACTTGTCATCCTCAAACGGATGGACAAACTGAAGTTGTCAATAGAACTTTGGGAACACTTTTGCGTGCTATTCTTAAAAAGAACTTGGATTGACATTTCTATGGACTTTATTTTGGGGTTGCCTAGGACTAAGAAGGGTAGGGATTCTATTTTTGTTGTTGTGGATAGATTATCTAAGATGGCACATTTTATAGCTTGTCATAAAACCGATGATGCTTCAAACATTGCGGATTTGTTCTTTAGAGAAGTCGTTAGGTTGCATGGCATGCCTAGGACTATTGTTTCTGGTCGCGATGTTAAATTCTTGAGTTACTTTTGGAAGACTTTATGGGCTAAACTTGGCACAAAATTGTTGTTTTCTACTACTTGTCATCCTCAAACGGATGGACAAACTGAAGTTGTCAATAGAACTTTGGGAACACTTTTGCGTGCTATTCTTAAAAAGAACTTGGATTGACATTTCTATGGACTTTATTTTGGGGTTGCCTAGGACTAAGAAGGGTAGGGATTCTATTTTTGTTGTTGTGGATAGATTCTCTAAGATGGCACATTTTATAGCTTGTCATAAAACCGATGATGCTTCAAACATTGCGGATTTGTTCTTTAGAGAAGTCGTTAGGTTGCATGGCATGCCTAGGACTATTGTTTCTGGTCGCGATGTTAAATTCTTGAGTTACTTTTGGAAGACTTTATGGGCTAAACTTGGCACAAAATTGTTGGTTTCTACTACTTGTTATCCTCAAACGGATGGACAAACTGAAGTTGTCAATAGAACTTTGGGAACACTTTTGCGTGCTATTCTTAAAACGAACTTGGATTGACATTTCTATGGACTTTATTTTGGGGTTGCCTAGGACTAAGAAGGGTAGGGATTCTATTTTTGTTGTTGTGGATAGATTCTCTAAGATGGCACATTTTATAGCTTGTCATAAAACCAATGATGCTTCAAACATTGCGTATTTGTTCTTTAGAGAAGTCGTTAGGTTGCATGGCATGCCTAGGACTATTGTTTCTGGTCGCGATGTTAAATTCTTGAGTTACTTTTGGAATACTTTATGGGCCAAACTTGGCACAAAATTGTTGTTTTCTACTACTTTTCATCCTCAAACAGATGGACAGACTGAAGTTGTCAATAGAACTTTGGGAACACTTTTGCGTGCTATTCATAAAAAGAACTTGGATTGACATTTCAATAGAGTTTATTTTGGGGTTGCCTAGGACTAAGAAGGGTAGGGATTCTATTTTTGTTGTTGTGGATAGATTCTCTAAGATGGCACATTTTATAGCTTGTCATAAAACCGATGATGCTTCAAACATTGCGGATTTGTTCTTTAGAGAAGTCGTTAGGTTGCATGGCATGCCTAGGACTATTGTTTTTGGTCGCGATGTTAAATTCTTGAGTTACTTTTGGAAGAATTTATGGGCTAAACCTGGCACAAAATTGTTGTTTTCTACTACTTGTCATCCTCAAACGGATGGACAAACTGAAGTTGTCCATAAAACTTTGGGAACACTTTTGCGTGCTATTCTTAGAAAGAACTTGGATTGACATTTCTATGGACTTTATTTTGGGGTTGCCTAGGACTAAGAAGGGTAGGGATTCTTTTTTTGTTGTTGTGGATAGTGTAATAGCCGAGCCCGGTGTACGGTACGATTTAAGTTTCGTTTGTTATTTTGGGATATTTGATTAGATGTTCAGAGTTGTATTTTTGGGCTATAGTATTGTTAGTCTTATTGTCTTGAGGTGTTAGTTGATGTTGGTTGTTCATTTCAGAGTGTCGGTTTGATTTTAGTTTCTTGGGAATAGTGCTTTGCCGTGACTAGAGTGCACCCGCGCTCTTAACTGGAGTGCCCCCGCGGTGTACTGTGCTGTTTTGGAGTTGGAATGCCGTGAGCACACCGCACCCGCGGTGATGTAGAGACCGCCCCTGCGGTAGAGACCGCACCCGCGCTGCTTGCGTCGCCGCACCCGCGCTGTTCGTGTTCCAGAATTTTTGAGAATGCCGTAACTTAGGCGCACCCGCGGTCCTTGTGTTGGCGCACCCGCGGTGAAGGTATGGGCGAGATATTTAGTCGATTTTGGAGTGGTTGGCCATCACTTTTCCTTTTTCTTTCCTTCTCATTTTCGCATTTTCTCTCCATTTTAGGGTTTTTCATCATTTCTTTCACTCCCTATCTTCGATTCAAGCGTTTGTTTGGAATTTCGACTTGAGTTCGACGTTCTCCTTGGTGCTAGGAAGCTTGGGTAAGCTTTTGGTGCGATTCTGTTAAGGTTGTAAATTAAGAGTTGTTTAGGTTGGTTGTTTATGTGGATTTATGGATTATTTAGCTTGTAATCTTGGATATTTAGTTGATATTGGTGTTATTTGTGGATTATTTGTTGTAGGTGGTGATCAAGAGTTAAGTTGAGGTGTTTGTTGTGTTTTGTAAGTGGAATTTCATCCTTTTTGCTCACATGATATTATATGTATTGTGTTTTAAAGATTTTAAAGTGATATTCCCTTCTATTTGTGGGGACCCGGGCTCTAAATCTTTTTCTTGGGATTAAATGGATTGTTATTCTAAAATGTGGGTCAATTTTTCGCTTTTATATTTAAATCAAAATGTAACTAGACAAGCACAAGTTCTTTATTTAATTTACAACATACAAACATAAAATCTATGTCCTGTTCCGTATATCCTCAACTAACCAGTAATAAAATACAGTACATAACAAAAGACAACTACTGGTCCGTCTGCTAGGCCCGAGATCTCCACGCTAACACGATCATCTCTGTCTCGACCCAAATCCTGCCCCACCTGTTGTTATGCACACATACAGACATAACAACAGCCGGAAAACCGGTGAGAACACATCCCAGTATAAACATGTGAACATGCATATAAATACTATAAAACATGAAACATGCTGATATGAATGTCATTCATATAAAATCATGAAATGCGAGCCTAATCATGTCTAGATGCGACTCGACTAAAACTCTAGGGATCCCGGTGTGAATAAGACGATCTATCACCTACCCTCCCAATCGGGGTGACGGTACGTCTTATTCCTAGACTTCGGCCTGATCTGTATCCACGTCTACAAAGGGGCGGTGATCTTCCCCTAAGCTGGGATAGAACCGAACATCTAGAAGTCTGCCTGATCTCCAGACTGTCCTATCTTAATGCATGAATACAAAATCTGTAAACAAGCATAATCATCTAATGCAATGTAACATGATCTGTAAACAAAGCATAATAAGAATTGAATACAAGTTCTAATAAACATCTAATGCAATGTAACATGATCTGTAAACAAAGCATAGCGAAATTTGCATACAAGATCTATAAACAAATCTATAATAATAATACCTATATCAAGATATAAACAATAAAACTCGTATGTGGTTTTGGTTGGGAAACTCAAATGTGATCTCATTTGAGTCGTGATTCCCCAAAACAAAACATGTATTATACCTTTCGTCGTAGAATTGCTGTTACAGTCGTGAAGATGAATCTGCAATAGAATGTCTAACACTTTCTAGGAAATGTTTCTTTAACACTTACTAATCAAATGAAATCTCGCGCCTCTATTTATAGACAATGATCGGAAGATCCGATCCACTTCGGACGCTCCGATCTGACACACTTCGGACGCTCCGAACTCACTTCGGACGTTCCGAATCCTGCATGTCTTCCACGTCTCTAGCCAACTGTCTCGGATGATCCGAACTACGATCGGTCGATCCGAACTCTGCATGCCATCCATGTGTCCAGCCACCTGGCTCGGACGCTCCGAACGCCGAACGGACGATCCGAACGCATCGGACGATCCGATCCTGGTTCGGTTCTTCCGGTCTCACCGAAATATAAATAATCCAACATTCTCGATATCGGTCAATCTAATCTCAATAGATATCATTTCTTATTTCTTATGGTTATGTACAATCATCACAACATATCTATGAATTCGTACATGTCAATCATTGCTCTGGGCATTACACTATTGATCCATTGTTATGTATTGATTTCATTGATTATCTATTGGAGGTATTGTATACCTCACTATTGTTAAAAGGGAATACAAGAGAAAATATGAGATTGTGAAAGGACGGCCTTAAATGCTATTCAGAGTTCAAATGTTTTCGGATTGATAAATACATAGTAAGAGATTGCATGCAATATTAGATGACCATCGCCTATAGGCTTATATCCCTCAGAGTTATCGGTATTTATATCGATTTGGGATACGAGCACCCCAGAGCAGAGATACTATTGATATCAATCCCCAGAGCAAAAGAGAAATACCATCATATTTTTATGCTATTGCTATGTTATTGATATTCAGAGTTTACAGTTCAGAGTTGATGGTATTTATGATTTCAAAGAGATGTTTTACAGAGTTATTGTTCATTGTTATATAAGAGTTCCACTTGCTGAGATTTATTCTCATTCCAGTTATTTCATGTGATGCAGATCAGAGTGGTGCTCCGGGACGTTGACTGTAGATCGGGGGTCATATGCATACACCGTTGGAAGGATGATTTTGGCATGATCATAGGAATGATGTTTTGTTTTTGTTATGTCATTTAAATGATCATGTATTTATTTTGTAAAGATATTTAAAGAAATGTATTTTGAAACTCCTTCCGTATATTTTTAAAAGAGAAAATTTTATTTCCGCTGTGTATTTATTTTAAAAGAGGATCGGGGTGTCACATTTAGTGGTATCAGAGCGAGATTTTCTTCGGACCAATGCATATGACTTCGTCTACTTTCAACTGTCCGGGTATGTTTTCTTTGCATCTATCTATTGTTATGTATTGATTGGTGTCTTGTGAGCATTGTAGAGTAGAGGATGCCTCCTAAGCGTAAGGCGTCAGAGGGGGAGGATAGTTCGTCCTCGAGAGTTGTCGACGAGTTCGGCAAGTTACTGAAGGAGCAGGCTAAGGTTCACAGTGAGCAGATCCAGCAGTTGCTTAGACTGCAAGGAGCAGGCCAGGGCAGAGGCCAAGGTAGAGGGCAGGTTGCTCCAGCTGCAGTTGGTTCTGATGCTATCTTTTCTGCGTTTAAGAGGATGGATCCACCCGAGTTTCCAGGCAGCTCCGATCCTTTAGCTGCAGTAGAGTGGGTCAAGGCTTTGGAGGCGATTTTTGATCATCTCCACTATGAGGACAGAGATCGTATCAGTTGTGCTGTTTTCATGCTGGTTAAAGCTGCACGTTTGTGGTGGAATGCGACCAAGGTTGGCATTGACTGTCTCGACTTTGAAGTGGTCTGAGTTTACTGAGCTTTTCTACGACAAGTACTTTCCTGATGCACTGCGAGCGAGGAAGGTTACAGAGTTCTTGGAGCTTCGTCAGGGGAGCTTGAATGTAGATGAGTATATTCTCAGGTTCGAGGAGGGTTGCCTATTTGCTCCGTACATTGCTACCAGTGATAAAGATAAAGGCGCTCACTTCATTCGAGGCCTTAGAGCGGAGATCAGGCGTGATATCAATATGTCTAAGGCTGTGACTTTCAAGGAGATTGTGTCCAAGGCGTTGCTAGCAGAGCAGGACGAGAAGGATATTGCCAGGGAGAGGCAGGCGAGGCACCAGGCTAGTGTTCAGAGAGGCCAGAGTTCAGGTCAGCGTGGCAGAGATCGATTCAAGGGGAAGGGCAAGGTGGATCAGAGTCCTAGGCCACCTTCAGCGCCAGTTGCTCCGTCTGATTCTGAGAGATCCTTGTGTCCCAAGTGTGGCAGACCTCATCGTGGAGAGTGTAGATTTGGCACTCGTTCTTGCTATCGTTGTGGCATGCCAGGCCACATTTCCAGAGATTGTCCTAAGGGAGCTAGCCAGGAGAAGGTGCAGGGTCGTATCTTTTCGATGACTAAGGAAGGTATTAATCGTAATTCTTCTGTAATCTCTAGTTCCATTTTAATTTCAGGCAGAGTAGCTACTACTTTGATTGATACTGGTGCTACTCATTCTTTTATGTCTGAATTGTTTTTGAGATCTTTGGGTATAGTTCCTTCTGTTATTCCCCTTCAGCTTAGTGTTGTTTTGCCTTCGGGAGATGTTTTGTGCCCGACCTCCATAGTGTATGCGTGCCCCGTTCGTTTTGTTGATCGAGAGGTCTTTGCTGATTTGATTGTGATCCCGATGGTTGCCTTTGATGTTATTCTTGGCATGGATTGGCTGTCGACCTATCGTGCTGTTATTGATTGCGTTGCTAAGACGGTGACTTTTGCAGATGATGGCCAGGGAGGAGTTCTCGCCAGCTCAGGTACTTCGCTGGTCCTTCCTTTTATTTCGTGTCTTGATGCTGAGAGGCTATTGTGTAGAGGTTGTGATGTTTTTCTGGCATCTGCTGTGGATGTTGATAGACTGATTAAGTTGAATATTGATGATATTGATGTGGTGAGGGAGTTTGCGGATGTGTTTGAGGATGATGTTCCGGGTTTGCCGCCGGATAGAGATGTAGAGTTTGTTATTGATCTTGCTCCAGGTACGGTTCCTATTTCTAAGGCTCCGTATAGGATGGCTCCTGCTGAGATGAAAGAGTTGAAGACGCAGTTGCAGGATCTTCTAGATAAGGGTTTCATTCGTCCGAGTTCTTCGCCTTGGGGAGCTCCGGTTCTATTTGTTAAGAAGAAGGATGGTTCTTTGCGTCTGTGTGTCGACTATAGGGAGCTTAACAAAGTGACGATCAAGAACAAGAATCCGTGGTGCTACTGTTTTCTCAAAGATTGATCTTCGGTCTGGTTACTATCAGTTGAAGGTTAGGGAGTCTGATATCCCTAAGACGGCTTTCCAGACCAGGTATGGTCACTATGAGTTTCTCGTGATGTCTTTTGGTTTGACCAATGCCCCTTCTGTTTTCATGGACCTGATGAACCGTGTGTTCAAGCCGTATTTGGATAGCTTCGTCATTGTCTTTATCGACGATATCTTTATCTATTCCAAGACCAGAGAGCTTCATTCAGAGCATCTCAGAGTTGTTCTCCAGTTGCTGAGAGAGCGGAGGTTGTTTGCTAAGTTGAAGAAGTGTGAGTTTTGGTTGGATCAGATTTCTTTCCTAGGCCATGTCGTTTCGAGGGATGGCATTGCTGTTGATCCGATGAAGATAGAGGCGATTCAGAAGTGGCCTATTCCTACGACTGTTTCTGAGGTATGCAGTTTCCTTGGTTTGGCGGGTTATTATCGTCGTTTCATTTCAGACTTTTCCAAGATTTCCCTGCCATTGTCCAATCTGACGGGGAAGACTGTGAAGTTCGAGTGGTCTATAGATTGCCAGAGCGCATTTCAGGAGTTGAAGGATAGATTGACGTCAGCTCCTATTCTCGCATTGCCCAGTGGTTCAGAGGATTTTGTGGTCTATACCGATGCGTCGAAGAAGGGTCTCGGGGCAGTGTTGATGCAGAGAGGTAAGGTCATTGCCTATGCTTCTCGCCAGTTGAAGGATTATGAGAAGAATTATCCGACGCATGATTTAGAGTTGGCAGCTGTGGTTTTCGCCTTGAAGATTTGGAGACACTACTTGTATGGCGAAAAGTGTGAGATCTTCACAGACCACAAGAGTTTGAAGTATCTGTTTTCTCAGAGAGAGCTCAATATGCGGCATAGGAGGTGGTTAGAGCTGGTCAAAGATTACGATTTGACTATCAGTTATCACCCAGGGAAGGCGAATGTTGTGGCTGATGCTTTGAGCCGCAAGTCGAGTGCTTCATTGAATTCTTTGATTCAGAGACCGTTGCTGATGGATTTGCAGAGAGAGGAGATTGATCTGGTGATTCCAGGCACCATTGCTCGTCTTTCAGCGTTGGTTATTCGATCTTCATTGACGGACAGGATTCGTAGAGAGCAGTCGACTGATGTTCAGTTGACAGAGTTGAGAGATAGAGCAGAGATTAGAGGTAATTCAGAGTTTGCCTTGAATGGTGTTGGTTTGGTGACTTTCAGAGGTCGTATTTGTGTTCCTGTTGGCGATGATATTCGTAGAGATATTCTGACAGAGGCTCATACCGCGCCGTATTCGATTCATCCAGGCAGTACGAAGATGTATCAAGATCTTCGTCGACTCTACTGGTGGCCAGGTATGAAGAAGGATGTTGCCGTGTTCATTTCTCAGTGCCTTACTTGTCAGCAGGTGAAGATTTGAGCACCAGAGACCTGTTGGGACATTGTTGTCATTGCCGATTCCTCAGTGGAAGTGGGAGCATATTACGATGGATTTCGTGACTGGTCTTCCCAGAGTGCAGAGAGGTTTCAATTCTATTTGGGTTATCGTTGATCGATTGACTAAGTCAGCGCACTTTCTTCCAGTCAAGACGA
Organism: Primulina eburnea; assembly: GCF_022965805.1. Lineage (NCBI taxonomy): Eukaryota > Viridiplantae > Streptophyta > Magnoliopsida > Lamiales > Gesneriaceae > Primulina > Primulina eburnea. The sequence continues at coordinate 84,674 of NW_027331416.1, read as the reverse complement.
CGTATTCGATGAACCAGTATGCCGAGGACTACATAGCAGAGATTGTTAGACTTCATGGTGTCCCTGTGTCGATCGTGTCTGATCGTGACCCCAGATTTACTTCAGAGTTTTGGAAGAGTTTTCACAGAGCTATGGGTTCGCGTTTAGCGTTCAGTACAGCCTATCATCCTCAGAGCGATGGTCAGTCAGAGAGAGTCATTCAGATTCTTGAAGATATGCTCAGAGCTTGTGCTATAGACTTTCCAGGTAGCTGGGATTCTTTGTTGCCTTTGGTTGAGTTCACTTATAATAATAGCTACCAGGCGACGATTGGCATGGCACCGTATGAGGCACTTTATGGCAGGAAATGCAGATCTCCTTGTATTGGGACGAGGTTGGTGAGAGGAAGATGTTGGGACCAGAGTTGGTTCAGCAGACTGCCGATGTTGTTGCTGTTATCAGAGAAAGGATGAAGACTGCCCAGTCCAGACAGAAGAGCTATGCAGATGTTCGTCGTAGGCCTTTGCAGTTCGAGGTTGGCGATCACGTGTTTCTGAAGATAGCACCTCTCAAAGGTGTGATGAGATTTGGTAAGAAGGGCAAGTTGAGTCCTAGATTTATTGGTCCATTTGAGATATTGGACAGAGTTGGCGATCGAGCCTACAGATTAGCCCTACCTCCAGATCTTGACAGAGTCCATAATGTTTTTCACGTATCGATGCTCAGGAAGTATGTTTCAGATCCTTCCCATGTTCTTCGCCATGAGCCATTGGACTTGACGCCGAATTTGACGTATCAAGAGATTCCGATTCAGATTCTGGATCGCACAGTTAGAGTTCTGAGGAACAAAGAGATCGGCATTGTCAAAGTTCTTTGGAGGAACCATTTGTTAGAGGAGGCTACGTGGGAACCAGAGGATGAGATGAGAGAGAAGTATCCTGAGTTGTTCGTGCTGTGACGTCAATTTCGCGGACGAAATTCCCTTAAGGGGGGGAGATTGTAATAGCCGAGCCCGGTGTACGGTACGATTTAAGTTTCGTTTGTTATTTTGGGATATTTGATTAGATGTTCAGAGTTGTATTTTTGGGCTATAGTATTGTTAGTTTTATTGTCTTGAGGTGTTAGTTGATGTTGGTTGTTCGTTTCAGAGTGTCGGTTCGATTTTAGTTGCATTGGGAATAGTGCTTTGCCGTGACTAGAGTGCACCCGCGCTCTTAACTGGAGTGCCCCCGCGGTGTACTGTGCTGTTTTGGAGTTGGAATGCCGTGAGCACACCGCACCCGCGGTGATGTAGAGACCGCCCCTGCGGTAGAGACCGCACCCGCGCTGCTTGCGTCGCCGCACCCGCGCTGTTCGTGTTCCAGAATTTTTGAGAATGCCGTAACTTAGGCGCACCCGCGGTCCTTGTGTTGGCGCACCCGCGGTGAAGGTATGGGCGAGATATTTAGTCGATTTTGGAGTGGTTGGCCATCACTTTTCCTTTTTCTTTCCTTCTCATTTTCGCATTTTCTCTCCATTTTAGGGTTTTTCATCATTTCTTTCACTCCCTATCTTCGATTCAAGCGTTTGTTTGGAATTTCGACTTGAGTTCGACGTTCTCCTTGGTGCTAGGAAGCTTGGGTAAGCTTTTGGTGCGATTCTGTTAAGGTTGTAAATTAAGAGTTGTTTAGGTTGGTTGTTTATGTGGATTTATGGATTATTTATCTTGTAATCTTGGATATTTAGTTGATATTGGTGTTATTTGTGGATTATTTGTTGTAGGTGGTGATCAAGAGTTAAGTTGAGGTGTTTGTTGTGTTTTGTAAGTGGAATTTCATCCTTTTTGCTCACATGATATTATATGTATTGTGTTTTAAAGATTTTAAAGTGATATTCCCTTCCATTGATCCATTGTTATGTATTGATTTCATTGATTATCTATTGGAGGTATTGTATACCTCACTATTGTTAAAAGGGAATACAAGAGAAAATATGAGATTGTGAAAGGACGGCCTTAAATGCTATTCATAGTTCAAATGTTTTCGGATTGATAAATACATAGTCAGAGATTGCATGCAATATTAGATGATCATCGCCTATAGGCTTATATCCCTCAGAGTTATCGGTATTTATATCGATTTGGGATACGAGCACCCCAGAGCAGAGATACTATTGATATCAATCCCCAGAGCAAAAGAGAAATACCATCATATTTTTATGCTATTGCTATGTTATTGATATTCAGAGTTTACAGTTCAGAGTTGATGGTATTTATGATTTCAAAGAGATGTTTTACAGAGTTATTGTTCATTGTTATATAAGAGTTCCCCTTGCTGAGATTTATTCTCATTCCAGTTATTTGATGTGATGCAGATCAGAGTGGTGCTCCGGGACGTTGACTGTAGATCGGGGGTCATATGCATACACCGTTGGAAGGATGATTTTGGCATGATCATAAGAATGATGTTTTGTTTTTGTTATGTCATTTAAATGATCATGTATTTATTTTGTAAAGATATTTAAAGAAATGTATTTTGAAACTCCTTCCGTATATTTTTAAAAGAGAAAATTTTATTTCCGCTGTGTATTTATTTTAAAAGAGGATCGGGGTGTCACAGATAGATTCTCTAAGATGGCACATTTTATAGCTTGTCATAAAACCAATGATGCTTCAAACATTGCGGATTTTTTCTTTAGAGAAGTCGTTAGGTTGCATGGCATGCCTAAGACTATTGTTTCTGGTCGCGATGTTAAATTCTTTAGTTACTTTTGGAATACTTTATGGGCTAAACTTGGCACAAAATTGTTGTTTTCTACTACTTGTCATCCTCAAACGGATGGACAAACTGAAGTTGTCAATAAAACTTTGGGAACACTTTTGCGTGCTATTCTTAAAAAGAACTTGGATTGACATTTCTATGGACTTTATTTTGGGGTTGCCTAGGACTAAGAAGGGTAGGGATTCTTTTTTTGTTGTTGTGGATAGATTATCTAAGATGGCACATTTTATAGCTTGTCATAAAACAAATGATGCTTCAAACATTGCGGATATGTTCTTTAGAGAAGTCGTTAGGTTGCATGGCATGCCTAGGACTATTGTTTCTGGTCGCGATGTTAAATTCTTTAGTTACTTTTGGAAGACTTTATGGCTAAACTTGGCACAAAATTATTGTTTTCTACTACTTGTCATCCTCAAACGGATGGACAAACTGAAGTTGTCAATAGAACTTTGGGAACACTTTTGCGTGTTATTCTTAAAAAGAACTTGGATTGACATTTCTATGGACTTTATTTTGGGGTTGCCTAGGACTAAGAAGGGTAGGGATTCTTTTTTTGTTGTTGTGGATAGATTCTCTAATATGGCACATTTTATAGCTTGTCATAAAACCGATGATGCTTCAAACATTGCGGATTTGTTCTTTAGAGAAGTCGTTAGGTTGCATGGCATGCCTAAGACTATTGTTTCTGGTCGCGATGTTAAATTCTTGAGTTACTTTTTAAATACTTTATGGGCTAAACTTGGCACAAAATTGTTGGTTTCTACTACTTGTTATCCTCAAACGGATGGACAAACTGAAGTTGTCAATAGAACTTTGGGAACACTTTTGCGTGCTATTTATAAAACTAACTTGGATTGACATTTCTATGGACTTTATTTTGGGGTTGCCTAGGACTAAGAAGGGTAGGGATTCTATTTTTGTTGTGGTGGATAGATTCTCTAAGATGGCACATTTTATAGCTTGTCATAAAACCAATGATGCTTCAAACATTGCGTATTTGTTCTTTAGAGAAGTCGTTAGGTTGCATGGCATGCCTAGGACTATTGTTTCTGGTCGCGATGTTAAATTCTTGAGTTACTTTTGGAATACTTTATGGGCCAAACTTGGCACAAAATTGTTGTTTTCTACTACTTTTCATCCTCAAACAGATGGACAGACTGAAGTTGTCAATAGAACTTTGGGAACACTTTTGCGTGCTATTCATAAAAAGAACTTGGATTGACATTTCAATAGAGTTTATTTTGGGGTTGCCTAGGACTAAGAAGGGTAGGGATTCTATTTTTGTTGTTGTGGATAGATTCTCTAAGATGGCACATTTTATAGCTTGTCATAAAACCGATGATGCTTCAAACATTGCGGATTTGTTCTTTAGAGAAGTCGTTAGGTTGCATGGCATGCCTAGGACTATTGTTTTTGGTCGCGATGTTAAATTCTTGAGTTACTTTTGGAAGAATTTATGGGCTAAACCTGTCACAAAATTGTTGTTTTCTACTACTTGTCATCCTCAAACGGATGGACAAACTGAAGTTGTCCATAAAACTTTGGGAACAATTTTGCGTGCTATTCTTAGAAAGAACTTGGATTGACATTTCTATGGACTTTATTTTGGGGTTGCCTAGGACTAAGAAGGGTAGGGATTCTTTTTTTGTTGTTGTGGATAGATTCTCTAAGATGGCACATTTTATAGCTTGTCATAAAACCAATGATGCTTCAAACATTGCGGATTTGTTCTTTAGAGAAGTCGTTAGGTTGCATGGCATGCCTAAGACTATTGTTTCTGGTCGCGATGTTAAATTCTTTAGTTACTTTTGGAATACTTTATGGGCTAAACTTGGCACAAAATTGTTGTTTTCTACTACTTGTCATCCTCAAACGGATGGACAAACTGAAGTTGTCAATAAAACTTTGGGAACACTTTTGCGTGCTATTCTTAAAAAGAACTTGGATTGACATTTCTATGGACTTTATTTTGGGGTTGCCTAGGACTAAGAAGGGTAGGGATTATTTTTTGTTGTTGTGGATAGATTATCTAAGATGGCACATTTTATAGCTTGTCATAAAACAAATGATGCTTCAAACATTGCGGATTTGTTCTTTAGAGAAGTCGTTAGGTTGCATGGCATGCCTAGGACTATTGTTTCTGGTCGCGATGTTAAATTCTTTAGTTACTTTTGGAAGACTTTATGGCTAAACTTGGCACAAAATTATTGTTTTCTACTACTTGTCATCCTCAAACGGATGGACAAACTGAAGTTGTCAATAAAACTTTGGGAACACTTTTGCGTGCTATTCTTAAAAAGAATTTGGATTGACATTTCTATGGACTTTATTTTGGGGTTGCCTATGACTAAGAAGGGGAGGGATTCTATTTTTGTTGTTGAAGATAGATTATCTAAGATGGCACATTTTCTAGCTTGTCATAAAACCGATGTTGCTTCAAACATTGCGGATTTGTTCTTTAGAGAAGTCGTTAGGTTGCATGGCATGTCTAGGACTATTGTTTCTGGTCACGATGTTAAAATCTTGAGTTACTTTTGGAAGAATTTATGGGCTAAACCTGACACAAAATTATTGTTTTCTACTACTTGTCACCCTCAAACGGATGGACAAACTGAAGTTGTCAATAGAACTTTGGAACACTTTTGCGTGCTATTCTTAAAAAGAACTTGGATTGACATTTCTATGGACTTTATTTTGGGGTTGCCTATGACTAAGAAGGGGAGGGATTCTATTTTTTTTGTTGTGGATAGATTATCTAAGATGGCACATTTTCTAGCTTCTCATAAAACCGATGATGCTTCAAACATTGCGGATTTGTTCTTTAGAGAAGTCGTTAGGTTTCGTGGCATGTCTAGGACTATTGTTTCTGCTCACGATGTTAAATTCTTGAGTTACTTTTGGAAGAATTTATGGGCTAAACCTGACACAAAATTATTGTTTTCTACTACTTGTCATCCTCAAATGGATGGACAAACTGAAGTTGTCAATAGAACTTTGGAAACACTTTTGCGTTCTATTCTTAAAAAGAATTTGGATTAACATTTCTATGGACTTTATTTTGGGGTTACCTAGGACTAAGAAGGGGAGGGATTCTATTTTTGTTGTTGTGGATAGATTTTCTAAGATGGCACATTTTATAGATTGTCATAAAACCGATGATGCTTCAAACATTGCGGATTTTTTCTTTAGAAAAGTCGTTAGGTTGCATGGCATGCCTAGGACTATTGTTTCTGGTCGCGATGTTAAATTCTTGAGTTACTTTTGGAGGACTTTATGGGCTAAACTTGGCACAAAATTGTTGTTTTCTACTACTTGTCATCCTCAAACGGATGGACAAACTGAAGTTGTCAATAAAACTTTGGGAACACTTTTGCGTGCTATTCTTAAAAAGAATTTGGATTGACATTTCTATGGACTTTATTTTGAGGTTGCCTATGACTAAGAAGGGGAGGGATTCTATTTTTGTTGTTGAAGATAGATTATCTAAGATGGCACATTTTCTAGCTTGTCATAAAACCGATGATGCTTCAAACATTGCGGATTTGTTCTTTAGAGAAGTCGTTAGGTTGCATGGCATGTCTAGGACTATTGTTTCTGGTCACGATGTTAAATTATTGAGTTACTTTTGGAAGAATTTATGGGCTAAACCTGACACAAAATTATTGTTTTCTACTACTTGTCATCCTCAAACGGATGGACAAACTGAAGTTGTCAATAGAACTTTGGAACACTTTTGCGTGCTATTCTTAAAAAGAACTTGGATTGACATTTCTATGGACTTTATTTTGGGGTTGCCTAGGACTAAGAAGGGTAGGGATTCTATTTTTGTTGTTGTGGATAGATTGTAATGCCCAAGATTTTATAACATGTTAGTTTGAGATTATCAAGTTTGAGTGACATGATTATAACCAGGTTATCTTAAGATTAAATTGAGATAAAAATAGTGTGGGGCGAAAGTGACTCGCCCGGGCGGACATTTTTGACCGCCCGAGCGAGACTGCCTCGGAGAAGAGGGTCGAGAGTCACTCGCCCGGGCGGATGTTTTTGACCGCCCGAGCGAGGCTGTTGGATTGGGCGAGGGCCGAGCATTACTCGCCCGGGCGGTAACTTTTGACCGCCCGAGCGAGAGGCGTGTATCTCAAAGGATTTGCCATGTGTCTTAAACCATGCAATGTATATATAGAAGTGGCACGAATTCTTCATTCAGCAACAGGAATCGACGAGAATTTCAGAAGAAAGCTTTCAACTCCTTTTCAACTTTCAAATTGTGATTTTGCAAGAATTACTTATCCAAATTCAAATCCGACTTCGGTTTTGAGCTCCTCTCGGTATTGGCTATAAAGTGATGTAAGTTTTGTGTAATTTCAATAAGTTTCGAAATTCAGATGTTTAGGAAATGAGAATATGATAATTATATTGTGTTCTTGGCGTATTGAGCATGATATATTTGTAGACGGATCAAAGAAAGGATATCATATGCATTTCCTATGAATTTTAGTATGATTTATGAATTGTTGGGATAGAATTATTGTGTTTGGATGAATATTGTATTGGATTGTGATTGAGAATAAGATAGTGCTGATATCTGTTGAGAATTGAATTGACTGGTATAGAAAATTACGTCGTTATGCCGTCAGATTTTATTGAGATCACGTAGTGACTTGGTTATGTGTTGATTTAGATTAGAAATTGATAGAGTGCGTATCCACATTTCCATTTCAGATTCGTATTGACGACCGTGACAGCGATTCTACGACGAAAGGTATAGTACATGTTTTGTTTGGGGAATCACGACTCAAATGAGATCACATTTGAGTTTCCCAACCAAAATCACATACTTGTTTTATTGTTCATACCTTGATATGATTATGATTGTTATAGATTGGTTTATAGAACTTGTATGCAGATCTTGCTATGCTTTGTTTACAGATCATGTAGCATTGCATTATGCTTGTTTACAGATTTTGTATTCATGCATTAAGATAGGGCAGTCTGGAGATCAGGCAGACTACTAGATGTTCGGCGATATCTCAGCTTAGGGGAAGATCACCGCCCCTATTGTAGACGCGGATACAGATCAGGCCGAAGTCTAGGAATAAGACGTACAGCACCTCGATTGGTAGGGTAGGTGACAGCCAGTGACGTCTTATTCACAACGGGATCCCTAGAGTTTTAGTCGAGTCGCATCTAGACATGATTAGACTCGCATTGCATGATTATATATGAATGACATTCATATTAGCATGTTTCATGTTTTAGATTGTTGTATTGCATGTATACATGTTTATACTGGGATTTGTTCTCACCGGTTTTCCGGCTGTTGTTATGTCTGTATGTGTGCATAACAACAGGTGGGGCAGGATCTGGGTCACGACAGAGATGAGCGATGGACATAGCGTGGTGATCACGAGCCTAGCAGATGGACTAGTAGAGTTACTTTTATCTTGTACTGTATTTCACTACAAGTTACAGAGGATGGATTAAAACAAGAAATGTTGTATCCTATGTTTGTATATTACGTTTGCATGTTGTAAAATAAATAAAGAACTGATGTTGTTTAGTTTCATTTGAGTAATGTAAAAAGCGAAAATTTGACCCACTTTTATATTATTGATCCATTTAATCCCAAGAAAAAGAATTAGAGCCCGGGTCTCCACAACAGGTGGTATCAGAGCGGTAGGTTCTGTAGACTGAGATAGGATAGAATGAGCGGGGTAGATCGAGTCTTCTTCCTTGCTTGATGAGGTGCTAGCATGATTATTGCTTTCCTATTACATGTTGTTTGTGTTTGATTTCTTTCAGCATGTGATTGACTGAATCAGAACTGATTCTAGATCAGAGGTAACTGACTAGAAGATGGCTGAGACAGTGGTATATTTTGTATACTAATCCGTTGGTTTATTAGATATGCCTCCTAGAAGAGCAGCCGTACCTCTACGACCCGCAGCGCCAGAACAAGGGAGCACATCCGGAGATCCTATGGATGTTACGGCGACCCCTATGGAGACGTTGCTGAAGCGATTCCAATCCTTTCGACCTCCCACTTTAAAAGGTACCGAGAATTCCATCGAGTGCGAAAGCTGGCTTGAGGATATTGAAATGCTATTCGACTCTTTGGAGTACAGTGACGAGAAGAGAATAAAGCTAATTGGCCATCAATTGCAAGATATAGCCAAGAATTGGTGGTTGAACATTAGGAGAGCTTTAGAGCAGCGGGGTACCGAGATTACTTGGAAGGTATTTAAGACCGAGTTTTATCAGCGTTTCTTTCCCATATCCTACCGTAAAGATAAAGGTGCAGAATTTGCCAATCTGAGGCAAGGGCCACTGAACATTGAGGAGTACGTTGCCAAATTTTCCTCTTTGCTTCGTTTTGCACCCCATGTTTCAGGGAACGATGAGGCCATGGCAGATCAGTTTATAAACGGCCTGAATCCAGATATCTTTACGTTGGTCAATACTGGGAGACCCGATAATTTCTCGGATGCATTGAATCGTGCCAAAGGAGCTGAAGCAGGATTGCTTAGGCAACGGAGTGCTCCGTATGTTGCACCGAGTCCGAGACCGCCACTACCTCCATCCCAAGTTCCTCCTCCTCGATTTGAAAGTGGTGGTAGTAGTAGTGGACGCAAAGAACAGCTGAAGGCGAAGGGGAAACAGTTTAAAAGACCAGGGAGCAGTTCGTCGAGCTCCAGCGGATCAAGACAGAGTGGTTTTGATCAAAGTTCAAGGACTTCAGGTGTATATTGCAATAATTGTGGAGGTAGGCATGCAACTGAACAGTGCCAGGGAGTTACAGGCCGATGTAACATTTGTAGGCAACCGGGGCATTTTGCCAAAGTCTGTCCCCAGAGGAGTGTACAGCAAGGCCAGAGTGGAAGAGCATCCGGGCCAGTACCTCAGTTTGAGCGGCAGGCATCATCGGTTCACTCTTTTCAGCCTCCACCAGCACCGACTCAACCCAGAGGTCGTGGTAGTCAGACAGTGACTCAACCTCCGAGGCAACAGGCCCAAGTGTTTGCATTGACAGAGGAGCAAGCACAGGATGCACCAGATGATGTGATTGCAGGTAACTGTTTCCTTTGCGGTTATCCTGCTTATATATTGATAGATACGGGTGCATCGCATACATTCATTTCAGAGCGATTTGCATTGTTGCATTCTTTGCCTGTTGAGTCTTTGCTAGATGTTGTGTCTATTAATTCTCCGTTGGGAAGTGGATTGATATCTATAACTACGGTTAGACATTGCATTCTACAGTTTGAGGGGCATGAAATTGACCTAGATTGTATAGTGTTGGGTCTAGCTGATTTTGATTGTATAGTCGGTATTGACATGCTAACGAAGTATAGAGCTACCGTGGATTGTTTCCACAAGATTGTCAGATTCAGACCCGAGATGACAGACGAGTGGAAATTCTACGGGAAGGGTTCCAGATCTCGGATTCCCTTGATTTCGGCTCTTACTATGAACAGATTATTGCAAAAAGGAGCAGATGGTTTCTTTATTTATGCTGTAGACATGCAGAAGTCGAGCCCGACATTGGCAGATATACCAGTAGTGCGGGAATTTGCTGATATTTTTCCAGACGAGATCCCAGGATTACCTCCGGCTCGTGAGGTAGACTTTAGTATTGATCTTACACCAGGTACCGTCCCTATCTCGAGAGCTCCGTATAGGATGGCACCCATTGAACTAAAAGAATTAAAAGCACAATTAGAAGATCTTCTGGCCAAGGGATATATCAGACCTAGTGTATCTCCTTGGGGCGCTCCGGTGCTGTTTGTGCGGAAGAAAGACGGTTCGATGCGATTGTGTATAGACTACCGGCAGCTGAACAAGGCAACGATCAAGAATAAATATCCTTTGCCTAGGATTGATGATTTATTTGATCAGTTGCAGGGATCCTCCGTGTATTCGAAGATTGATTTGCGTTCTGGATATCATCAGCTCAGAGTTCGAGATGTAGATATAACGAAGACAGCATTTCGAACCAGGTATGGACATTATGAATTTATTGTCATGCCTTTTGGTTTAACCAATGCTCCTGCGGTATTTATGGGCTTGATGAACCAAGTGTTTCAGAGGTATTTAGATGAATTTGTGATTGTCTTCATTGATGACATTTTGGTGTATTCGAAAAATAGAAATGAGCATGCAGAGCATCTCAGAATTGTTTTGCAGACGTTGAGAAACGAGCGACTGTATGCGAAATTGTCAAAGTGTGAGTTTTGGTTGAATCGAGTTGTATTCTTGGGGCATATCATTTCTGGAGATGGTATTTCTGTAGATCCAAGTAAAGTGGAAGCTGTGATCAGTTGGTCGAGACCGACTTCTGTACCAGAAATCCGCAGTTTCATGGGCTTAGCCGGATACTACAGAAGATTTATCAAAGATTTCTCCAGTATTGCAAAGCCAATAACGCAATTGACGCAAAAGAATGCACCATTTGTTTGGTCAGAGGAGTGCGAGTCTAGCTTCATGGAATTGAAGAAAAGGCTGACTAGTGCTCCAGTACTGACGATACCTTCAGGTATGGGTGATTTCGTTGTATATTGTGATGCTTCTCATAGAGATTTGGGATGTATTCTTATGCAGCGAGGCCATGTGATCGCATACGCCTCGAGACAATTGAAGCCACATGAAGTTCGATACCCCATTCATGATCTGGAATTGGCGGCTATCGTATTTGCACTAAAGATTTGGCGTCATTATCTCTACGGTGAGAAATTTGAGATCTTTTCCGATCACAAGAGCCTAAAGTACCTATTCTCTCAATCAGAATTGAATATGAGGCAGCGTAGATGGCTTGATCTGCTAAAAGACTTTGATTGTGAAATCAAATATTATCCAGGAAAGTCCAACGCAGCAGCAGATGCCTTGAGTCGGAAGGTATGTGCCTTGTCCTTATCGACGATAGGTGTTACAAAGTTAGTTGAAAGTTGCTGTTGTTCTGGATTAGCATTTGATACAGATAAGAAGCCACTACGACTTACTGCTATTCAAGTTGAGCCGGACTTGATCAGGAGGATTAAAGAAGCTCAACGAACCGATCAAAATGTACAAAAATCGATCCAAATGGTCAGATCAGGGCATGTATCAGAATATCAGGTACGTGATCATGTGTTGTACGTCAATAACCGTCTTGTAGTGCCAGATGTTCCAGATTTGAAACATCAGATTATGTCCAAAGCACACTGCAGTCGGTTCAGCATTCATCCTGGTGGCAGGAAGATGTACAATGATTTAAAGACACAGTTCTGGTGGAAACAGATGAAGTCAGACATCGCAGAGTATGTGTCTAAATGCTTGAACTGCCAACAGGTGAAAGCCGAGAGGAAGAAGCCGGGAGGTTTACTTCAGAGCTTATCTATTCCAGAATGGAAATGGGACCACATTTCCATGGATTTTGTGACGAAGTTACCTCGAACATCCAGAGGCTGCGATGCGATTTGGGTTATTATTGACAGATTGACCAAATCTGCTTGTTTCATTCCATACAAAATGACGTATAGACAAGACCAGATGGCGGAGATATATATTCGAGAGGTAGTCAGGTTGCATGGAGTGCCAAAGTCCATCGTATCAGATCGTGATCCACGATTCACTTCGCACTTCTGGCACAGCTTACAGCAGGCTTTAGGTACGACACTACACCTGAGTACTGCTTATCATCCTCAGACAGACGGACAGTCAGAACGGACTATCCAGACTCTAGAGGATATGTTAAGGGCCGTCGTGCTAGATTTTGGCATTGGTTGGCAAGATTCTCTACCTCTTTGCGAATTTTCTTACAATAACAGCTATCAGACGAGCATTGAAATGGCACCGTTTGAAGCTTTGTATGGCAAGAAGTGCAGATCTCCGCTATATTGGGATGATATCTCAGATGTACCAGAACTTGGGCCAGATATGATTCGTGACATGACTGAGAAGGTAAAAGTTATTCAGAAGAGGATGAAGACAGCACAAGATCGACAAGCAAAGTATGCCAATATCAGACGTAGACCGTTAGTATTCGAGGCAGGAGAGAGAGTATTCTTAAAGATTTCTCCATTCAGAGGCGTTGTTCGATTTGGCAAACGCGGGAAACTATCTCCTCGATACATTGGTCCTTACGAGATTCTTGAGAAGATTGGCGATCGAGCTTATCGACTTGCACTTCCTCCTTCTCTATCCGGGATACATGATGTTTTTCATGTATCGATGTTGCGTAAGTATATGCCAGATGTTTCTCATGTCATTCAACCTGACGAAGCTGAACTTGATCAGACATTGAGCTATGTGGAACAACCGATACAGATCCTTGATCGGAAAGAAAAGAGGCTCAGAACGAAGATTATTCCACTTGTGAAAGTTCAGTGGAGTCGTCATGGCATCGAAGAAGCGACGTGGGAGACGGAAGCAATTATGCGACAGAAACACCCTGAGCTATTTATATGATGTAAGTAACTCTTCAGTATTGACTATATTACTTGTCATGGATATTTGATAATTTACCTGCGAGTTCGAGGACGAACTAATATCTTAGAGGGGGAGAAATGTAATGCCCAAGATTTTATAACATGTTAGTTTGAGATTATCAAGTTTGAGTGACATGATTATAACCAGGTTATCTTAAGATTAAATTGAGATAAAAATAGTGTGGGGCGAAAGTGACTCGCCCGGGCGGACATTTTTGACCGCCCGAGCGAGACTGCCTCGGAGAAGAGGGTCGAGAGTCACTCGCCCGGGCGGATGTTTTTGACCGCCCGAGCGAGGCTGTTGGATTGGGCGAGGGCCGAGCATTACTCGCCCGGGCGGTAACTTTTGACCGCCCGAGCGAGAGGCGTGTATCTCAAAGGATTTGCCATGTGTCTTAAACCATGCAATGTATATATAGAAGTGGCACGAATTCTTCATTCAGCAACAGGAATCGACGAGAATTTCAGAAGAAAGCTTTCAACTCCTTTTCAACTTTCAAATTGTGATTTTGCAAGAATTACTTATCCAAATTCAAATCCGACTTCGGTTTTGAGCTCCTCTCGGTATTGGCTATAAAGTGATGTAAGTTTTGTGTAATTTCAATAAGTTTCGAAATTCAGATGTTTAGGAAATGAGAATATGATAATTATATTGTGTTCTTGGCGTATTGAGCATGATATATTTGTAGACGGATCAAAGAAAGGATATCATATGCATTTCCTATGAATTTTAGTATGATTTATGAATTGTTGGGATAGAATTATTGTGTTTGGATGAATATTGTATTGGATTGTGATTGAGAATAAGATAGTGCTGATATCTGTTGAGAATTGAATTGACTGGTATAGAAAATTACGTCGTTATGCCGTCAGATTTTATTGAGATCACGTAGTGACTTGGTTATGTGTTGATTTAGATTAGAAATTGATAGAGTGCGTATCCACATTTCCATTTCAGATTCGTATTGACGACCGTGACAGCGATTCTACGACGAAAGGTATAGTACATGTTTTGTTTGGGGAATCACGACTCAAATGAGATCACATTTGAGTTTCCCAACCAAAATCACATACTTGTTTTATTGTTCATACCTTGATATGATTATGATTGTTATAGATTGGTTTATAGAACTTGTATGCAGATCTTGCTATGCTTTGTTTACAGATCATGTAGCATTGCATTATGCTTGTTTACAGATTTTGTATTCATGCATTAAGATAGGGCAGTCTGGAGATCAGGCAGACTACTAGATGTTCGGCGATATCTCAGCTTAGGGGAAGATCACCGCCCCTATTGTAGACGCGGATACAGATCAGGCCGAAGTCTAGGAATAAGACGTACAGCACCTCGATTGGTAGGGTAGGTGACAGCCAGTGACGTCTTATTCACAACGGGATCCCTAGAGTTTTAGTCGAGTCGCATCTAGACATGATTAGACTCGCATTGCATGATTATATATGAATGACATTCATATTAGCATGTTTCATGTTTTAGATTGTTGTATTGCATGTATACATGTTTATACTGGGATTTGTTCTCACCGGTTTTCCGGCTGTTGTTATGTCTGTATGTGTGCATAACAACAGGTGGGGCAGGATCTGGGTCACGACAGAGATGAGCGATGGACATAGCGTGGTGATCACGAGCCTAGCAGATGGACTAGTAGAGTTACTTTTATCTTGTACTGTATTTCACTACTAGTTACAGAGGATGGATTAAAACAAGAAATGTTGTATCCTATGTTTGTATATTACGTTTGCATGTTGTAAAATAAATAAAGAACTGATGTTGTTTAGTTTCATTTGAGTAATGTAAAAAGCGAAAATTTGACCCACTTTTATATTATTGATCCATTTAATCCCAAGAAAAAGAATTAGAGCCCGGGTCTCCACATAGATTATCTAAGATGGCACATTTTCTAGCTTGTCATAAAACCGATGTTGCTTCAAACATTGCGGATTTGTTCTTTAGAGAAGTCGTTAGGTTGCATGGCATGTCTAGGACTATTGTTTCTGGTCACGATATTAAATTCTTGAGTTACTTTTGGAAGAATTTATGGGCTAAACCTGACACAAAATTATTGTTTTCTACTACTTGTCACCCTCAAACGGATGGACAAACTGAAGTTGTCAATAGAACTTTGGAACACTTTTGCGTGCTATTCTTAAAAAGAACTTGGATTGACATTTCTATGGACTTTATTTTGGGGTTGCCTATGACTAAGAAGGGGAGGGATTCTATTTTTTTTGTTGTGGATAGATTATCTAAGATGGCACATTTTCTAGCTTCTCATAAAACCGATGATGCTTCAAACATTGCGGATTTGTTCTTTAGAGAAGTCGTTAGGTTGCGTGGCATGTCTAGGACTATTGTTTCTGCTCACGATGTTAAATTCTTGAGTTACTTTTGGAAGAATTTATGGGCTAAACCTGACACAAAATTATTGTTTTCTACTACTTGTCATCCTCAAACGGATGGACAAACTGAAGTTGTCAATAGAACTTTGGAAACACTTTTGCGTTCTATTCTTAAAAAGAATTTGGATTGACATTTCTAAGGACTTTATTTTGGGGTTACCTAGGACTAAGAAGGGGAGGGATTCTATTTTTGTTGTTGTGGATAGATTTTCTAAGATGGCACATTTTATAGATTGTCATAAAACCGATGATGCTTCAAACATTGCGGATTTTTTCTTTAGAAAAGTCGTTAGGTTGCATGGCATGCCTAGGACTATTGTTTCTGGTCGCGATGTTAAATTCTTGAGTTACTTTTGGAGGACTTTATGGGCTAAACTTGGCACAAAATTGTTGTTTTCTACTACTTGTCATCCTAAAACGGATGGACAAACTGAAGTTGTCAATAGAACTTTGGGAACACTTTTGCGTGCTATTCTTAAAAGAACTTGGATTGACATTTCTATGGACTTTATTTTGGGGTTGCCTAGGACTAAGAAGGGTAGGGATTCTTTTTTTGTTGTTGTGGATAGATTCTCTAAGATGGCACATTTTATAGCTTGTCATAAAACCAATGATGCTTCAAACATTGCGTATTTGTTCTTTAGAGAAGTCGTTAGGTTGCATGGCATGCCTAAGACTATTGTTTCTGGTCGCGATGTTAAATTCTTTAGTTACTTTTGGAATACTTTATGGGCTAAACTTGGCACAAAATTATTGTTTTCTACTACTTGTCATCCTCAAACGGATGGACAAACTGAAGTTGTCAATAGAACTTTGGAAACACTTTAGCGTTCTATTCTTAAAAAGAACTTGGATTGACATTTCTATGGACTTTATTTTGGGGTTGCCTAGGACTAAGAAGGGTAGGGATTCTTTTTTTGTTGTTGTGGATAGTTTATCTAAGATGGCACATTTTATAGCTTGTCATAAAACCGATGATGCTTCAAACATTGCGGATTTGTTCTTTAGAGAAGTCGTTAGGTTGCATGGCATGCCTAGGACTATTGTTTCTGGTCGCGATGTTAAATTCTTTAGTTACTTTTGGAGGACTTTATGGCTAAACTTGGCACAAAATTGTTGTTTTCTACTACTTGTCATCCTCAAACGGATGGACAAACTGAAGTTGTCAATAAAACTTTGGGAACACTTTTGCGTGCTATTCTTATAAAGAACTTGGATTGACATTTCTATGGACTTTATTTTGGGGTTGCCTATTGAAAGCGGACCGGTTACGGTGGCCGGAAGCGCAACGGAAGCACAAAAATCAAAATTTTTAAGACAAAAATTTCGGCCACCCCTAGGACTTGTGCAATATTTACAAAACAAAAACACCATACATAGGATGTTAGAAATATATACCTATCAACTTTTAAAGTTGATGGTTTGGCTCCAACTTTGTTGTCAAACAACAAAGCTCTTCAAGGCATGAAGATCTACAAGCTCCTCCTCCAAATCCTTGAAACTTTCCTTCAAATTAGGCCCACCACCAACTAGGTAGATCCCCTCACAATTTGCACTAGAAAAATGTGAGGATTTTTCAAAGAGAAGTGTGTGTGTTCTTAAACAATTCAAGAACACAAAAAGGAAGGAAAAATTGGAGAGAAAAATATGGTGAGGTTTCGGCCAACTCCATGTAGAGAAGAGGGAGAATGAATTAATTTTCTTGTCTTGGTGTTGCAAAAAGCAAAAGTAAAAAAGTTGCATGCCATGCAATTTTTTATTCAAAAGTAATCTCCACCTCTTCACCTCCCATGCATGTATATAATATAGTTTTTAATCAAATTAAAAACTTTGGACTAAATTTAATTATCTCAAACATATTTGAGACTAATTAAACATTACTTGAATTTACCCAAGTCCCACTAGTTAAATAATTATTTTAATTGAGCTCTACAAGACTCAATATTATTTAATTAATCCAACACTTGAATTAATTTAATTATTTGGGCTCTACTAGGCCCACTAGTGTTTAATTAATTCAACACTTGAATTAATTTATTTAGTCCATAATAATGTCTATGAAAATCACAATTTTCAATTACATTATTCACTTGGCCAAATTTTAATTTAGGAACACTTCCATAAATCAAAATTTACATTTCTCTCATAGAAGTCATACTTCTATTTTTCTTTACACTTATAAACTCATTTATAAGTTTTTCAACACATTGAACTATTTTCTCCTTTATAGAAGTCATACTTCTAATTTTCCTTTACGCTTATAAACTCTTTATAAGCCGTTCAACACATTGAACTATTTTACTTCTCATCGGGATTTACAAAGCTAGTACTTGTGTGGCCCTCAATGGTTCATTGATACAACTAGCCGTGGGTTCACATCTCTATGTGATTCGGACTAAACATGTCCTTATTCGAGCATACCCCAATTGCTCCATTCTTACTTATCAACTCCTTGATAGCAAAAACGTCAGAACTCAAGTCTGATAGTACCCAACCAATCACGTTAAACGCCTAGCAGCATCGCTTACGTGATTCCCTAGGTATCACATGATAGTGCCTGCAAGAACCATTCAATTATGGTTAGCGTACAGTACGGTCCCTTCAACTCATATATCCCGATCGATTCGACAACCATTGGTATATCGAGAGTTGTCCAAGAATCGATACTATGTGTCATGTCGTAGTTGCATCGATGGTGTAATCTATGAAACACCTTTCATAATTACAACCATACTCTGGCCAGAGATTTCGATCTACATACACATGATAACACATAGGATATCCATACCCGAAGGTAAGCGGTGAATCCCCGACTACAATGCATCGACTCCTATGTGTTTCGAGAGAACACCCAACCTTGCCACCTGATGACCCCATGAGAGTCGGTAAACAAGTCAAAGTGTAATTCTAGCACATAGAGTCTCAATGTTGTCCCGGGTCATAAGGACTAATTCTGTACAACCATAAACCAGGACTTTTCCACTCGATAAGTGAGAACCACTTGGAAAGTCCTTTTATGGAGGGTTGTTCAGTGCACTCTACAAGGAGCACCTATCTGCATGTTCGGACATCACAATGTCCCCTACCAATGAAACATGGTACTCACATCGCAGATACTAGTCTCTAACTCGAGCGGCCTATATCCTTCTTAGTGGCGGCTGAATCGACTAGGAACTGTTTAGAATATACAGTATTACAAATATGAGTTTCATGATACTCATCATATGAGCATCCCATATTCTTTCTACTATTTGTATATTCAAGGGCTTTATCTATGCAGCTAGCATGGGTATACAGATAAAGATTTGCCAAAATAATAATTTCAAATATTATTAAAATAAAGACTGCTTATACATAGAGTTTCATTGTGAACACTCGGCCAACACTTGGCTCGACGTGCACCTACTCTAACAATCTCCCACTTGCACTAGAGCCAACTACCTATATGCATAAAACCCATTGATTCGCGATGCTTGTCGAACAATGGTCCAGGTAAAGGCTTAGCTAGTGGATCAACAACATAATCTGCGGAGCCGACTTTGTCAATAGACACTACTCTTCTTTCCACAATCTCTCCGAGGATGTGGTACTTTCTCAATACGAGTTTGGATTTCTGATGAGACCTTGTCTCCTTTGCTTGAGCTAAAGCTCCCGTGTTGTCACACAACACCGGGACAGGAGCAACTTCATTAGGAATGACGTCCAACTCTTAGACGAAATTCCTTATCCAAACAGCCTCTCTTGCTGCATCTGATGCAGCAATGTATTCGGCCTCTGTGCTGGAATCCGCAATATTGTCATGCTTGGAACTCTTCCAAGAGACAGCAGCACCATTGAGCATGAATACAAACCTAGAGGTTGACTTCGATTTATCGATATCGCTTTGGAAGCTAGAGTCGGTATAGCCTTCCAATTTCAGTTCTCTATCCCCATAGACTAAGAACAACTTATTGGTCCTTCTCAACAACTTGAGGATGTCTTTCACAGCTTTATGGTGTGGAAGACCGGGGTTCGATTGATATCTCTTCACTACACATAGTGAAAACGCCACGTCAGGACGTGTAGATATCATCCCATACATGATGCTACCATTTGCCGAAGCATACGGAATGCGTGTCATCGCCACTATCTCTGCATCTGTCTTGGGAGACAGACTTGGATAGGGACACGCCATGACACACTGGTAGACGTCCTCTCATGGACTCATCCATCGAGAACCGCTTCACGATGGTATCAATGTATGTGGACTAGGTGAGACCAAGCCATCTTTTCGATCTATCTCAATAGATCTGTATCCCAATACAAAAGATGCTTCACCCAAGTCCTGCATCGAGAACTCACTCGCTAATCATATCTTAGTTGATTGCAACATTTCTACATCATTCCCAATGAGTAGAATGTCATCAACATAAAATATCGGGAATGTCACAACACTCCCACTGACCTTCTTATACACACAGGGTCACTCATGATTCTTAGTAAATCAAACTCTTTGATCGTACTATCGAATCTGAGGTTCCAACTCCTAGATGCCTTCTTTAGACCATAAATAGATCTCTGAAGTTTGCATACCATATGCTCACTTCCGACAGATGTAAACCCTTCAGGTTGAGACATGTAAAACACTTTCTTAAAATCCATATTAAGAAAGACTTGTCTTAACATCCATCTGCCATATCTCATAGTCATACCATGCAGCTATGGCTAGCAAAATCCTTATGGACTTGAACATTGCGACTGGGAAAAGGTTTCTTCAAAGTCAACTCCTTGTCTTTGAGTGTATCCTTTTGCCACCAATCGCGCCTTGAAGGTCAATACCTTCCCATCCGCCCCAAGTCCCTGTGGGAACAGTTCCCTCAGGTGGATCCACAAGATCCAACACTTGGTTCGAATGCATGGAATTCAACTCAGATTCCATTGCTTCAAGCCACTTGGATGAATCGGCATCAGATAACGCTTCCTTGAAGGTCCTTGGATCACATCCATGGTAAGGCTCATCATGGCTTTCTTCAAGAAGCTGACCATACCTCATAGGTGGTCTCGAGACTCTCTCGTATCTGCTAGGAGCTTGTATCTCCTCTCTTGGCTCATCGGGTGTGGGTTCTATAATTGTGGGTTTCTCTCGAACCTCTTCGAGTTCTATTATCTGCCTTTTCTATCCAATAGAAAATCCCTTTCCAAAAAGGTTGCATTCCTAGAAACAAACACCTTTGTTTCTTGGGGATGATAGAAATAATATCCAACTTAATTCCTTGGATATTCCACAAAGTAACATAAAATGGATCAACAATCCAATTTATCTCCCACTACCTGCTTCACATAAGCAGGGCTCCCCATATTCTAAGATAAGAATATTTGGGAGGCTTATCCATCCATATCTCATATGGTGTCTGCCTTTGAATGGACATTTAATGGAATATCTTTTAGTTTTAAGTTATAGAGATCGTTTTCAAGTTCAACAGTACCAATCAAACATTCATTCATGTAAATGTTGCAAACACCTTTGCAAAATAAACAAGAATATCCATTTTTATCACCATAGAAATGGAAACATTGTTTTTAACAAAATTAGGTACAAACAAAACATCTCACAAAATTAACTTAAACTATTGTTCAATAATAAGTAAACATCCTTAATAGCCTTGGTAGCAACTCTTGCTCCATTGCCCATCCTCAAGAAGGTCACACCTTCCTTAAGCTTCCTACTTCTTCCCATCACCTGTAACACATTACAGAGATGTGATCAATATTTGGTATCCAATACCCAAGAAGTAGAGTTAATTAAAATGTTTACTTCAATGTAGAACATACCATTTCCAGAACTTTTCTGGGCCAGATATTCCTTGCAATTTCGCTTCCAATGTCCAGGCTTCTTGCAGTGATGACAAACATCACCAGTCTTGTCAGCCTTAACTGGTCTGGCTGCCACAACGGGATTCGGAGATTGCCTCAACAAGGGCACGTTCTTCTTGGGACTTTGGAAAGAACTCTTCTTTCCCTTCCCATGTGGATCAATCTTCGTACCAGATGAAGAACCCACATAAAGAACCAACTTCTCTTTCTTGATGGTGGATTCAAACGTAACAAGCATGTTTACCAACTCCTCAAGGGTCGGTTCTATCTTGTTCATGTTGAAGTTCACCACAAAAGGATCAAATGAGCTAGGCAGCGATAACAGCAACACGTTCGTGGTCAACTCCGAAGGCAAGATCAAATCCATGCCAACGAGCTTGTCCACGAGCCCGATCACCTTTAGGCCATGCTCATGGACCGAGGCCCCATCTCGCATGCGCAAAGTGATCAGCTCCTTGACGGTAGCATGCCTTAGAGGTCGTGTTTGCTCACCAAAGAGCTCTTTGAGATGCAAATGAATGTCAGCAGCACTCTTTGCACCCTCAAAACGCCTCTGTAGCTCATCGTTCATAGAAGTCAGCATATAACACCTAGCTATCAAGTCATGGTCACACCATTCCTCGTAAGCCTGCAATTCCTCAGGAGTGCAGTCAGTCGGAGCCTCAACAGGGGGCGACTGAGTCAGTGTATATGTTACCCTTTCCGAATTCAAGACTATTTTCAAATTTCTTAGCCAAGTGAGGTAATTAGGTCCAGTTAATATGTGTTTGTCGAGTATTACGGATATCGAATTGCGCATTGAAGACATTGTCGATTTGTACTGAAAAGTAAAAACAGATAAATGTTGATGACTATTTTAAATATTTAGTAAGATATGAAGTTTGGACTTATACTTCATAAATATTTGCTCCCACTGTTTTGACATCTTTCACTACCCTCTAGTGAAAACGGGAAACTCCTTTCCTCAGTAGGTACGTAAGGTCCAATTAGCGAATTATGATCCCGATTATACAGCCAATCACAATTCCTAAAAGGTAGTTTCCAATTGCATCACAATGCAACCCTCTACGTAAACTTTTGTCTCACGTTTGATTAGGACCCATTATAGACGTCGTTCATCTTTACGTGTCAAGCCTTACCCATCGATGTTGAACCTTAATGGACGGTCGCCATGAGTTCCCTCAATAATATGAGCCGAAATCATGGGAGTTCCACGTAGTTCACATCACTATGTCAATGGATGTCACAGCTTTCCGGCACTCAGGGCCCCCCAATAATATGAGCCGAGCCCCGAGTACGGGTAGCGTTCATCATGCACCCATTGTCGATGGAAGACAAGGAAATTATAAACAAATTTATAATTCCCCTTTTCGGGCTTGATATTTATTTTGAATCTTATTCAAAATGAGGGTTTTTAATTTTGAAAGGTCTCATCATTAATTTTATTTTAAAAGCTCGCCATGTTTGATCGTATGTTTGCCGGATTCATGCAACTTTGTTATTATAATAATAATAACGCACATACTCATTATTTATAACATATCATGCATATATTATAAATAGAAAACAGTACAAGGATGATCAATTGCCCCAACACTAATGGCCCGTGTGAGCCAAACACGGGCCTAGGTCCAATCCTAGGGTAAATGCACGGGATGCAATG
This sequence comes from Primulina eburnea, assembly GCF_022965805.1. NCBI lineage: Eukaryota > Viridiplantae > Streptophyta > Magnoliopsida > Lamiales > Gesneriaceae > Primulina > Primulina eburnea. Next base: position 61,539 of record NW_027331416.1, on the reverse strand, counting down.
CAACTAAATTATTACATTAGCATCCAATATTACATGTCTTCGATCTTCATAATCACCAAGGCCACCATCTTCCAATCTTGATCTTCACCTATTCTAATATTTACAATTAAATATCCATGGCACATAGGGATACATCTCATGGGGGGTGGGAACGGGCCATAAACCAAGCCCACTTTAAATTGATAATTATTACAATCATACAACACAAATATCCTAGCATACACCTAGCAAATTGGGCTTGGGCTTTTGATCATCCTTCATGCATAATATCACATATCATACACCATCAATTAATTATCACTATAATTAATTGATCCAATATTATATATCTTGATCCAATCACTAACCGCCACAATTATAAATTAAATTAACAAAGTATACAAACACCTTTGTCTACTTTCAAATTAATTTATTTATAATCGAATTTCTTGTAAATCACAATTTACTATAAATAATTAAAGTCCCACTTCAATTATTTATTTTATGAGAAAATATGTGCAACATTTGTAAATTTAAACTTAAGGGCCCAAAAAACCATTTTCACCAAAATTACTTTGGCCCATTTAAATTTCACAAATAATGTTGTCCATCCAATGGCCCAACATCTCAAGGCCCATGACACTAAGATTAACCAAAACATCTTTTGGAAACCCTAGCCGTCATCGCCGTCGCCGGAGCTCCGTCGCCAGATTCCGGCAACCAAAAAAAAATATTTTTTTTTTTTTTATTGAAAACTGCACATTTCGGGCAGCCCCTTGGGCTGCCCCTCGGCTGCCCGAAATTTTCGGGCAGCCCCTTCCGGGCAGCCCCTCGGCTGCCCGGAAAACATTTTTTTTTTTTTTTGTTTTGCTAAAATTTCGGCCTTCACATTTTATTGCACCAAAAAATCTCAAACGGTTAGAAATCGATCTCAACATAATATAACGTAAATATTACACAAAATCCGTAACCTTAGCTCGGATACCACTTGAAAGCGGACCGGTTACGGTGGCCAGAAGCGCAACGGAAGCACAAAAATCAAAATTTTTAAGACAAAAATTTCGGCCACCCCTAGGACTTGTGCAATATTTACAAAACAAAAACACCATACATAGGATGTTAGAAATATATACCTATCAACTTTTAAAGTTGATGGTTTGGCTCCAACTTTGTTGTCAAACAACAAAGCTCTTCAAGGCATTAAGATCTACAAGCTCCTCCTCCAAATCCTTGAAACTTTCCTTCAAATTAGGCCCACCACCAACTAGGTAGATCCCCTCACAATTTGCACTAGAAAAATGTGAGGATTTTTCAAAGAGAAGTGTGTGTGTTCTTAAACAATTCAAGAACACAAAAAGGAAGGAAAAATTGGAGAGAAAAATATGGTGAGGTTTCGGCCAACTCCATGTAGAGAAGAGGGAGAATGAATTAATTTTCTTGTCTTGGTGTTGCAAAAAGCAAAAGTAAAAAAGTTGCATGCCATGCAATTTTTTATTCAAAAGTAATCTCCACCTCTTCACCTCCCATGCATGTATATAATATAGTTTTTAATCAAATTAAAAACTTTGGACTAAATTTAATTATCTCAAACATATTTGAGACTAATTAAACATTACTTGAATTTACCCAAGTCCCACTAGTTAAATAATTATTTTAATTGAGCTCTACAAGACTCAATATTATTTAATTAATCCAACACTTGAATTAATTTAATTATTTGGGCTCTACTAGGCCCACTAGTGTTTAATTAATTCAACACTTGAATTAATTTATTTAGTCCATAATAATGTCTATGAAAATCACAATTTTCAATTACATTATTCACTTGGCCAAATTTTAATTTAGGAACACTTCCATAAATCAAAATTTACATTTCTCTCATAGAAGTCATACTTCTATTTTTCTTTACACTTATAAACTCATTTATAAGTTTTTCAACACATTGAACTATTTTCTCCTTTATAGAAGTCATACTTCTAATTTTCCTTTACGCTTATAAACTCCTTTATAAGCCGTTCAACACATTGAACTATTTTACTTCTCATCGGGATTTACAAAGCTAGTACTTGTGTGGCCCTCAATGGTTCATTGATACAACTAGCCGTGGGTTCACATCTCTATGTGATTCGGACTAAACATGTCCTTATTCGAGCATACCTCAATTGCTCCATTCTTACTTATCAACTCCTTGATAGCAAGAACGTCAGAACTCAAGTCTGATAGTACCCAACCAATCACGTTAAACGCCTAGCAGCATCGCTTACGTGATTCCCTAGGTATCACATGATAGTGCCTGCAAGAACCATTCAATTATGGTTAGCGTACAGTACGGTCCCTTCAACTCATATATCCCGATCGATTCGACAACCATTGGTATATCGAGAGTTGTCCAAGAATCGATACTATGTGTCATGTCGTAGTTGCATCGATGGTGTAATCTATGAAACACCTTTCATAATTACAACCATACTCTGGCCAGAGATTTCGATCTACATACACATGATAACACATAGGATATCCATACCCGAAGGTAAGCGGTGAATCCCCGACTACAATGCATCGACTCCTATGTGTTTCGACAGAACACCCAACCTTGCCACCTGATGACCCCATGAGAGTCGGTAAACAAGTCAAAGTGTAATTCTAGCACATAGAGTCTCAATGTTGTCCCGGGTCATAAGGACTAATTCTGTACAACCATAAACCAGGACTTTTCCACTCGATAAGTGAGAACCACTTGGAAAGTCCTTTTATGGAGGGTTGTTCAGTGCACTCTACAAGGAGCACTTATCTGCATGTTCGGACATCACAATGTCCCCTACCAATGAAACATGGTACTCACATCGCAGATACTAGTCTCTAACTCGAGCGGCCTATATCCTTCTTAGTGGCGGCTGAATCGACTAGGAACTGTTTAGAATATACAGTATTACAAATATGAGTTTCATGATACTCATCATATGAGCATCCCATATTCTTTCTACTATTTGTATATTCAAGGGCTTTATCTATGCAGCTAGCATGGGTATACAGATAAAGATTTGCCAAAATAATAATTTCAAATATTATTAAAATAAAGACTGCTTATACATAGAGTTTCATTGTGAACACTCGGCCAACACTTGGCTCGACGTGCACCTACTCTAACACCTATGACTAAGAAGGGGAGAGATTCTATTTTTGTTGTTGTGGATAGATTATCTAAGATGGCACATTTTCTAGCTTGTCATAAAACCGATGATGCTTCAAACATTGCGGATTTGTTCTTTAGAGAAGTCGTTAGGTTGCATGGCATGTCTAGGACTATTTTTTCTGGTCACGATGTTAAATTCTTGAGTTACTTTTGGAAGAATTTATGGGCTAAACCTGACACAAAATTATTGTTTTCTACTACTTGTCATCCTCAAACGGATGGACAAACTGAAGTTGTCAATAGAACTTTGGAACACTTTTGCGTGCTATTCTTAAAAAGAACTTGGATTGACATTTCTATGGACTTTATTTTGGGTTTGCCAAGGACTAAGAAGGGTAGGGATTCTATTTTTGTTGTTGTGGATAGATTATCAAAGATGGCACATTTTCTAGCTTGTCATAAAACCGATGTTGCTTCAAACATTGCGGATTTGTTCTTTAGAGAAGTCGTTAGGTTGGATGGCATGTCTAGGACTATTGTTTCTGGTCACGATGTTAAATTCTTGAGTTACTTTTGGAAGAATTTATGGGCTAAACCTGACACAAAATTATTGTTTTCTACTACTTGTCATCCTCAAACGGATGGACAAACTGAAGTTGTCAATAGAACTTTGGAACACTTTTGCGTGCTATTCTTAAAAAGAACTTGGATTGACATTTCTATGGACTTTATTTTGGGGTTGCCTATGACTAAGAAGGGGAGGGATTCTATTTTAGTTGTTGTGGATAGATTATCTAAGATGGCACATTTTCTAGCTTGTCATAAAACCGATGATGCTTCAAACATTGCGGATTTGTTATTTAGAGAAGTCGTTAGGTTGCATGGCATGTCTAGGACTATTGTTTCTACTCACGATGTTAAATTCTTGAGTTACTTTTGGAAGAATTTATGGGCTAAACCTGACACAAAATTATCGTTTTCTACTACTTGTCATCCTCAAACGGATGGACAAACTGAAGTTGTCAATAGAACTTTGGAAACACTTTTGCGTTCTATTCTTAAAAAGAACTTAGATTGACATTTCTATGGACTTTATTTTGGGGTTGCCTAGGACTAAGAAGGGGAGGGATTCTATTTTTGTTGTTGTGGATAGATTCTCTAAGATGGCACATTTTATAGATTGTCATAAAACCGATGATGCTTCAAACATTGCGGATTTTTTCTTTAGAAAAGTCGTTAGGTTGCATGGCATGCCTAGGACTATTGTTTCTGGTCGCGATGTTAAATTCTTGAGTTACTTTTGGAGGACTTTATGGGCTAAACTTGGCACAAAATTGTTGTTTTCTACTACTTGTCATCCTCAAACGGATGGACAAACTGAAGTTGTCAAGAGAACTTTGGGAACACTTTTGCGTGCTATTCTTAAAAAGAACTTAGATTGACATTTCTATGGACTTTATTTTGGGGTTGCCTAGGACTAAGAAGGGGAGGAATTCTATTTTTGTTGTTGTGGAATAGATTATCTAAGATGGCACATTTTCTAGCTTGTCATAAAACCGATGATGCTTCAAACATTGCGGATTTGTTCTTTAGAGAAGTCGTTAGGTTGCATGGCATGTCTAGGACTATTGTTTCTGGTCACGATGTTAATTCTTGAGTTACTTTTGGAAGAATTTATGGGCTAAACCTGACACAAAATTATTGTTTTCTACTACTTGTCATCCTCAAACGGATGGACAAACTGAAGTTGTCAATAGAACTTTGGAACACTTTTGCGTGCTATTCTTAAAAAGAACTTGGATTGACATTTCTATGGACTTTATTTTGGGGTTGCCTAGGACTAAGAAGGGTAGGATTCTTTTTTTGTTGTTGTGGATAGATTCTCTAAGATGGCACATGTTATAGCTTGTCATAAAACCGATGATGCTTCAAACATTGCGGATTTGTTCTTTAGAGAAGTCGTTAGGTTGCATGGCATGTCTAGGACTATTGTTTCTGGTCACGATGTTAAATTCTTGAGTTACTTTTGGAAGAATTTATGGGCTAAACCTGACACAAAATTATTGTTTTCTACTACTTGTCATCCTCAAACGGATGGACAAACTGAAGTTGTCAATAGAACTTTGGAACACTTTTGCGTGCTATTCTTAAAAAGAACTTGGATTGACATTTCTATGGACTTTATTTTGGGGTTTCCTAGGACTAAGAAGGGTAGGGATTCTATTTTTGTTGTTGTGGATAGATTATCTAAGATGACACATTTTCTAGCTTGTCATAAAACCGATGTTGCTTCAAACATTGCGGATTTGTTCTTTAGAGAAGTCGTTAGGTTGCATGGCATGTCTAGGACTATTGTTTCTGGTCACGATGTTAAATTCTTGAGTTACTTTTAGAAGAATTTATGGGCTAAACCTGACACAAAATTATTGTTTTCTACTACTTGTCATCCTCAAACGGATGGACAAACTGAAGTTGTCAATAGAACTTTGGAACACTTTTGCGTGTTATTCTTAAAAAGAACTTGGATTGACATTTCTATGGACTTTATTTTGGGGTTGCCTATGACTAAGAAGGGGAGGGATTCTATTTTTGTTGTTGTGGATAGATTATCTAAGATGGCACATTTTCTTGCTTGTCATAAAACCGATGATGCTTCAAACATTGCGGATTTGTTATTTAGAGAAGTCGTTTGGTTGCATGGCATGTCTAGGACTATTGTTTCTGCTCACGATGTTAAATTCTTGAGTTACTTTTGGAAGAATTTATGGGCTAAACCTGACACAAAATTATTGTTTTCTACTACTTGTCATCCTCAAACAGATGGACAAACTGAAGTTGTCAATAGAACTTTGGAAACACTTTTGCGTTCTATTCTTAAAAAGAACTTGGATTGACATTTCTATGGACTTTATTTTGGGGTTGCCTAGGACTAAGAAGGGGAGGGATTCTATTTTTGTTGTTGTGGATAGATTCTCTAAGATGGCACATTTTATAGATTGTCATAAAACCGATGATGCTTCAAACATTGCGGATTTTTTCTTTAGAAAAGTCGTTAGGTTGCATGGCATGCCTAGGACTATTGTTTCTGGTCGCGATGTTAAATTCTTGAGTTACTTTTGGAGGACTTTATGGGCTAAACTTGGCACAAAATTGTTGTTTTCTACTACTTGTCATCCTCAAACGGATGGACAAACTGAAGTTGTCAAGAGAACTTTGGGAACACTTTTGCGTGCTATTCTTAAAAAGAACTTAGATTGACATTTCTATGGACTTTATTTTGGGGTTGCCTAGGACTAAGAAAGAGAGGAATTCTATTTTTGTTGTTGTGGATAGATTCTTTTAGTTGGCACATTTTATAGCTTGTCATAAAACCGTTGATGCTTCAAACATTGCGGATTTGTTCTTTAGAGAAGTCGTTAGGTTGCAAGGCATGCCTAGGACTATTATTTCTGGTCGCGATGTTAAATTCTTGTGTTACTTTTGGAAGACTTTATGGGCTAAACTTGGCACAAAATTGTTGGTTTCTACTGCTTGTTATCCTCAAACGGATGGACAAACTGAAGTTGTCAATAGAACTTTGGGAACACTTTTGCGTGCTATTCTTAAAACGAACTTGGATTCTATGGACTTTATTTTGGTGTTGCCTAGGACTAAGAAGGGTAGGGATTCTATTTTTGTTGTTGTGGATAGATTCTCTAAGATGGCACATTTTATAGCTTGTCATAAAACCGATGATGCTTCAAACATTGCGGATTTGTTCTTTAGAGAAGTCGTTAGGTTGCATGGCATGTCTAGGACTATTTTTTCTGGTCACGATGTTAAATTCTTGAGTTACTTTTGGAAGAATTTATGGGCTAAACCTGACACAAAATTATTGTTTTCTACTACTTGTCATCCTCAAACGGATGGACAAACTGAAGTTGTCAATAGAACTTTGGAACACTTTTGCGTGCTATTCTTAAAAAGAACTTGGATTGACATTTCTAGGGACTTTATTTTGGGTTTGCCAAGGACTAAGAAGGGTAGGGATTCTATTTTTGTTGTTGTGGATAGATTATCTAAGATGGCACATTTTCTAGCTTGTCATAAAACCGATGTTGCTTCAAACATTGCGGATTTGTTCTTTAGAGAAGTCGTTAGGTTGGATGGCATGTCTAGGACTATTGTTTCTGGTCACGATGTTAAATTCTTGAGTTACTTTTGGAAGAATTTATGGGCTAAACCTGACACAAAATTATTGTTTTCTACTACTTGTCATCCTCAAACGGATGGACAAACTGAAGTTGTCAATAGAACTTTGGAACACTTTTGCGTGCTATTCTTAAAAAGAACTTGGATTGACATTTCTATGGACTTTATTTTGGGGTTGCCTATGACTAAGAAGGGGAGGGATTCTATTTTAGTTGTTGTGGATAGATTATCTAAGATGGCACATTTTCTAGCTTGTCATAAAACCGATGATGCTTCAAACATTGCGGATTTGTTATTTAGAGAAGTCGTTAGGTTGCATGGCATGTCTAGGACTATTGTTTCTGCTCACGATGTTAAATTCTTGAGTTACTTTTGGAAGAATTTATGGGCTAAACCTGACACAAAATTATCGTTTTCTACTACTTGTCATCCTCAAACGGATGGACAAACTGAAGTTGTCAATAGAACTTTGGAAACACTTTTGCGTTCTATTCTTAAAAAGAACTTGGATTGACATTTCTATAGACTTTATTTTGGGGTTGCCTAGGACTAAAAAGGGTAAGGATTCTTTTTTTGTTGTTGTGGATAGATTCTCTAAGATGGCACAATGTTATAGCTTGTCATAAAAACCGATGATGCTTCAAACATTGCGGATTTGTTCTTTAGAGAAGTCGTTAGGTTGCATGGCATGTCTAGGACTATTGTTTCGGTCACGATGTTAAATTCTTGAGTTACTTTTGGAGAATTTATGGGCTAAACCTGACACAAAATTATTGTTTTCTACTACTGTCATCCTCAAACGGATGGACAAACTGAAGTTGTCAATAGAACTTTGGAACACTTTTGCGTGTATTCTTAAAAAGAACTTGGACATTTCTATGGACTTTATTTTGGGGTTGCCTAGACTAAGAGGGGAGGGATTATCTAAGATGGCACATTTTCTTGCTTGTCATAAAATTCTCATTTGGCCGTATCCGGGTCTCCATTCCTGTGCTCTCCTGTTTCTCCTGTTTATTTTTATTATATTTTAACCGCGTATGGGAGGTGATTATGCTTTGATTATAGAATTGTATTCAACATGTAGGTAATTGGTGATATTCTATGAATATGATTAGCTTGTTTACAGATTGTTATTCATTGCAGTTAAGATAGGAATGTCTTGACAGTCATTGTCAGACTCTAGACGTTCGGTGTATCGTACATAGGAGCAGACATTGTCCTATTGTAGCACCACATACAGCCTATGCCGAAGTCTAGGAATAAGACGTACAGTTACCACGATCGGTTGTAGTAGGTAACAGCCATTGACGTTATTCATTACGGGATCCCTAATTTTAGTTGAGTCGAGTCTAGACATGATTTGACTAGAACTGCATGCGTTTATAGATGTGGTTTCATAGAATATGAAACCCATATTATGGCTTTCAGTAAAAGATAGTCAAAAGAATAGTAGGCCGAAGCTATGGCGCATATGCGCGAAGGAATGCGCGCATATGCATGAGAATTCCAGTAGCTTTGGCGCATATGCGCGGAAAGATGGCGCATATGCGCGACATGTACAGCAGCCTGGGCGCATATGCGCGAGAGTAGTGGCGCATATGCGCGGAGCGTCCAAACCATTGGCCATATGCGCGAGTTTAGTGGCGCATATCCGCGAGTGCTAAATCTGCCGGAGAGTAGGTTCGGCGCATTGCGCGAGAAATGCCGCGCATATGCGCAGACAGTGTATTGCAAAGAACAAGCCATGTCGAAACATGCAAAGTTATTATGATTTGCCTCGATTTCTTCTCAATTGCCGCAGAAGGGTTCGAGATTTCAGAGGAAGAAAGCTTTCAACTTTCTTTTCTAGTCCATGAAATACATCTATAATTATCTTAATTATCAACAAATCCATCTGATTATGATACTAAATCTTCGAGC